>NC_048897.1:33894990-34046820 GCF_011077185.1 Oxyura jamaicensis
AACTGGGGGGGGGGGGGGGGAAACACATCAGGCACAGCCACTCTTTATTCTAAGAGTCTACCTGCACTGTTGAAATTTAATTATTGTATCTCAGTGCTTCTGGACATACATTACCAAGCCTCAGGCTGTGGTTGATTGTTAATGAGCTGCTAACACCAGTAAGAGCCCAGGGGCTCTGTGGGAAAAGCTAGCAGTACCTGTAGCATGACAGCAATCCTACATGTAAATTCACATGCTCAGCTGATTAGTCCTGACTGTAATATCCTTATTTCGTAACTGCAGCAAGCACACTTCTCCCTTCCCTAACATCACAGGGCTCCTTCAGGGTCCATCACTGTTCCCCTGCGTGTGTATGACTGTAGCACACTGAGGGGAATTGAAGATGAAGATGAATATCCACCACAAGTGGATACAGCAACCTACAGGATAGCCTCTTGCATTCTTATACATCAACATAATGCTGGTAGCACCAATGCCTCTCACTAGCTTAGATATTCTGAACTCCTTTCTTTCTCTCCTACTTCCAGCCACCTCCCTTCCCCTTACTTCTCCCCTTACTGTGATGGACAGCAAGTCTTCTTTCTGTTAACAAAAGATCAGACAGCAGCCTGCCAGTACCAATCCAGCCAAGGCAGAAATGCCTTTCACCCAGAAGCCTCCCATGAACAAAGAGCCACATCTTTCCTAGAAACTATTTGGCTTCACTGTGAGAAGACACCCTTAAGAAAGAGCACCTACCTCCTTTCTGTCACTGAGCTGAACGAGGTACATGTCTTCTTTTAGAGTCACAGCATAAGCCTATATGAATAGGTACCTTGCCGAAATGCTTTTGCCTAATGTTACTTGGACAGTCGCATTTCAAACACAACTCCATTAGCCCACTAAACAAGCAAAGCAGCAAGAGTGATAATTAACTACTTTTAAGCAAGACTTCCTAGGTGGAGCCCTCTCTAATTATCTACAGTCCTCAGCTGGAAAGAATTGTCCTACTAGCAAGCTTTGCTAATTTACTTGGGTTGGCTCACATGAAGCACTCCTACATCACACTAAAACACCTTAAAAACCATTTACTTTAGATGAATTAAAGACTTCTGCTCACCCTTCACCCCTTCCTTCCTCTTCCCTGATGGCTTGAAACAAATTAGAGATTGGCTTCATGGGAAAAGGGAGTGCAAACGTGGCAGGGGTGTTGGTGGTGTATCTCGCACTGTACACAAACAGAGAGTACTGCTCTTAAAAGACCAGGTGTTCCTTTCCATTTAGAAAGCAAACTATGTTTCTTTCTCTGTGCCCTAACCTGCAATTTGAGCCCAAATTCAGGGTTGCAATCAAGCCAAGGAGGAAGAGCATGATGAAGATTTGCAGGCTGGTGAAAGTATCTCAGTCACTACTTAGGTGTTGCAGTCTGTATATGGTAGCAGCATTCAGATGGAAGAGGCTTGACAGTTAGATGGACTAAGTAAGAGGCTATTAAAAATCAGAAGTATTATTCTGGAAGGTAACTTGCAGAGACCTGATTGGTGGAATACTGCAGGTGTTGTTTCAATGCTGCTAAGTGGTGTTCCTAGTCAAGATGGAAAGAGCCCAATGTAGGGCCACCAATGTAATGAAGGGTCTGGAGCATTTCTCCTATGAGGAAAGGCTTAGAGAACTGGGATTGTTCAGACTGAAAAAGAGAAGGCTCAGAGCGTATCTTATCAATGTCTGTAAGTACCTGAAGGGAGGGTGCAAGGAAGACTGATCCAGGCTCTTTCTAGAGGTGCCCAGTGCCAGCACATGAGGCAGCAGGCACAAACTGGAACACAAGAGGTTCCGACCAATCAACAGAAAACACTTTATTACTGTGCAGGTGACTAAGTACTGACGCTGGCTGCCCAGAGAAGCTGTGGAGTCTCCTTCCTTGGAGCTCATCAAAAGCCACCTAGATGTGGTCCTGGGCAACCTGTTTTAGGTATCCCTGCTTGAGCAGGGGAGGGGTTGGACTAGATACCTCCAGAGGTCCCTGCCAACCTCAACCACTCCATGATTCTGTGAATGGTCATTGTCCCTGCTGTATTAATGGTATGCTAGTGGCCAGGTGACCCTCAGAGCTAGAAATGCTGGCTGTTTTGCTGAAGAGTCTAGACCTCCATTAAGCAAGGAGATTTTACTTCCTAAGGATCTTCTGAGACTAGAGGTAAACCTTGTGCTACCTCCTGCTCTGTAACCTGGAGCTGCTATGTTTGCCTTAGCTGTAGGCCTCTAGGATGGAACTCTAAGTTAGCTAGAGCTCTGAGTGAGATACATTTAGTCTGAAGAGCTACTAGGGAGATCCTCAAAGATCAAATAGGCTTCAGCTTAAGCATTATTGTGTTGCGAATTAAACCCTGCCCTTACAAGAAGTAAACAGGCTATATGAAATAGAAGTAAAAGTTCATACAACCATTGTGTCTATGCTTCCAAGTAAGTAATTTGGCCTCATGGACACTGACAGAAATGTCCCAACAGTGCAACTTAGAAGAGCTCAGCCCTCCCAGTGACAACAGGGCTTAAATGAAGTGTCCTGATTGCAGTTGCTCTTAGACAAGATTGAGATTACTTCTTGGAATGACTCGTACACTAAGTGAAAGCAGAACTGGATATCATCAATGTTTAGAAATGCCTATCTTGAAATTGCAGGTGTACGCTTTGATGAAAAATAATATTTTCATTTCTATCATGAAGAAAAAGAACCTACTCCTGAAGAATAGTAGGCTTCTAAGTGACATATAAGGTATAGATGGGGAAAAAGTGTTCGTTATTATCAGTATTCACCTTTGTGGTTGTCCTGGTTTCAGCTGGGATAATTTTCTTCCTAGTAGCCAGTATAGTGCTGTGGTTAGGATTTAGGATGGAAATAATGTTGATAACACACTGATGTTTCAGTTATTGCTGAGCAGTGCTTGCAAAGCCAAGGACATTTCTGCTTCTCACACTGCCCTGCCAGCAAGGAGACTGGGGGTGCCCCAGGAGCTGGGAGGAGGGGACACAGCCGGGACAGCTGGCCCAGACTGACCAAAGGGAAGTCCCACGCCACATGGTGTTGTGCTGAACAGTAATATGGGGGGAGCTGGCCAGGGCAGGGGCTGCCATTGCTCAGGGACTGGCTGGGTGTTAATTGGCTGGTAGTGAGCAATTGTGTTGTGCATCTTTTTCTTTTTCTTTCTTTCTTATTAAAACGTCCCTATCTCAACAATGACATCTTGCATTTTACCTGTTTTCTTTCCCCTATTCCACTGCAGCAGAGTGAGCAAACGGCTGTGTAATGCTTAGCTGCCTGCCAGGTTAAACCACAACAGTAGCCTATAAGCAACTTAAAAGTAAGCACTTGTTTAGAAAAATAAAACAATCTGAAAAATGCCAAACCAGAATAATTTGTGATGGAAAACAGCTACTAGTGAAAACTACATGGAATGAAGATGGTTGTAGTACAGTTCAGTGTTAACACATATAATACACACAGGAAAGGAACAAAATTGTTCTTGTCACATGAACTATTGTTAGGACTTCTCAGCTGATGTACATTATAATCTGGCCTTAATAGATCATGTCTCATCCACAAGAATGTCATCTGACAAAAATAAGAATGTGCAGAACATTTCATTTTCCAGACTGTAATCTGATTCAGGAAAAAGCAGGAAAGGGACAATCAGACACTTTTGTTTCTGCCAGCTTTTTCTTCCTCTCCATTTTAGTCATAAGTTTTATTTTTTCTTTGTCTCTTTATCACAACAGAGTTTTGCTCTGAGGATACAAATTTCTTAAGTATTTCTTTTATTAAGGTTATTTCTTTATTAAAGTATTTCTTAAGTATTTCTTAAGAGTGGGAATTAAGTATTTAAGGAATGACAGATGGTGAAAAACTCATTTGGACAAGAGTTGAGAAAATTCGTCAGGTTAGATCACACAGTAAATTTTTATTTCACTTGTGTTAGATGCAGTTCTGTAAAGTGAAATGCCTGTCCTGAACAACGTATTATCTGATGGCTCAGCCGAGCATAGCTAAAAAGCAGGATCTCAACTCTGAAGTCATTTGGGTTGACTCAATTGACATCGCAGCATTATTTACTTTGCTAATTCTTGGGCTTTGGGGAAAATGGATCTGTCTGTGCTGTTAACCATGGGAATCACACAGGCTGGCACACCTCACCAGGACTTTAAAACCCATCCACTTCACAAGCTCACTTCCTGACTGCCGGAACGTGCTTGATTCTTAATCATCCCAATTGTCATTTCTGACCGCAGGTGTAACTAAACAATTATTCTACACTTTTATTTGTTATCAAGGGAGAGAAGAATTAATAACAAGACTGTTCTGGAAAAGTTCTACTAGGCAGATGTTTAACTGTGATGTTTTGTCTCCTTTTCCAGTGAAATTGCAGATAATCCTTTCATGACTTCAGTGCCTGCAAATGCTTTCCATGGGCTCTGTAATGAATCTCTAACCCTGTAAGTCCTTCCAGTTTAAGTCACAAGGCAATTATTTTGCCTTGGTCTCTCAAGCACACGGTAATGTTAAAAAAATAACTTGGTTCTACTCTCTAAGTAGTTTGTAACAGAGAAGCATCATACATAGTATTCATAATCTAGCTTGCATAAATCCTCTACCGTGACAGTAATTTGAATCAAGCTGATTTTCTTTAAACTGGCTTACTAAAGTATTCTGCTTTTGTATGACAACAGCAAGAAATGGTTATACTGGAGAAAATCAAAGGCAAGAACTTGTGGTTTTCCTTCTCTAAAGCTACAGCATGGTTAGAATCGTATTTAACTGTTTTGCAACCTAAGTGGCACATACTAATGGGTGGCAAGTGTGAGAAGTCCTATTAAAGAGAAAAAATGTTTAGAATTATAGTTAAGACTAATAATATAATAATTGTATTTAATTCAGTTATGCAAGTCATACTCGGTGTGAGCCACAAAAAAGGGCTGAGGAGAGGGGAGAGAAAATGACTAATGAGTTAGGATCTCAACTAGGGAGAACAGCACTAAAAGGCAAAAGAATGAATTCTAAAGAAATTCTAAATATTCAGGCAGGCCTTATAGTAAAACGGTACTTATATTGTATGTATTATTTCCTTAATCAGTCCTTGCAGAATTCTCTTTCCTTGATTTCAGCTTGGGAATGGGAAAGCTATGGCAAGTCACTTTAGTCTAGTTCTATCTTTGCTGTAAAAGGAAGTAAAAAGATAACACACCTGCCACCCAGTATTCTTAATTCAGCAAGAATGCTGCTGGGCATCTGCTTGGCCTTGAACTATAATTGCTACTTTATCAAGATATTAAAATTAACTCATCCATAAATGTGCTGTTGCCAAGGAAAATGATACATAACATGATAGGTATTCAGTTACTGAAGCATCCCAAAATGCACTAATTTATTTTTATTTTTTTGCTTGCAGCAAACTCTACAATAATGGTTTTACCAGCATCCAAGGCCATGCTTTTAATGGGACAAATCTGGATGCTATGTAAGTAGCAGATCATTTTATTTTCACAGGGGAAAAAAAAAAAAAAAAAAAAAAACTGTAATACTCTATTCTTGTTGGAAGCTCTCAAATGCGTATCTTATTCTAATTGTTTTTAAGGAGCAAAAAAAGGATAATAATTTCAGCCAGCAATAAAAATATGGGCATTTTAATGTCTCTTGCAGTGTGCTTTGATTTGAGGAATATATATATATTTATGGCTCAGAAATAAAATCATGGCAGGTAATTCCACTGTGAATTTTGTTTAACTTTCTAGCTTGAAGCCATAATAAAATATATTATGATCTGTAAGATTTCTAAGACTATTTCAAATTTATGCTGTTTTACCTACAAGGCAGTTTATTTT
The DNA here is from genome assembly GCF_011077185.1 of Oxyura jamaicensis. Lineage (NCBI taxonomy): Eukaryota > Metazoa > Chordata > Aves > Anseriformes > Anatidae > Oxyura > Oxyura jamaicensis. Next base: position 33,900,844 of record NC_048897.1, read on the forward strand.
AATAAGTGTAATACTGATAATGATAGCAACTGTTTCACAGAAATCTGTTTCTTACCTGCAAAAGAAAAAAAAAAAAAGTGCTGGAAGCAATTGAGAAGAAACAGTCATTTGCACTAGAAATTTTTTCATGATGACATAGTGTTTGTACTAGTGCCTACAAAAACCACAAGATGTAAAATACGGCTAAAGTAATCCAGCATCTTGATCAAATCCCTCTAAGCTGTATATGAAATGCTTAATACCTTTCTAAGTATTAGCCAATATATGAACTGTGCAGCTCTTCCACTTTGACAGTTTGTAGATGATTTGTAGAAATTTTTCTTTTTGCTTCTCTGGTAGAGTGTAAGGGCTATTGCTTCTGGTCTTATTGGAATTTTCCTTATTATCATCAAGTGAAAATGTAGTTTTATGCAGTTCAGGGGCTGAAACATCTGCTTTATTGAATTGGGTGGAAGTAGGAAAGGAGGAAACACATACCAGGTTCTGCAGATACTGCTTACTTTTTTTCAGAAAAAGTTTATAAGCAGTATTTTTTAAGTGAATCTTTACGGAGACTGATTATGATGTGCTAGTTAAAAGCATTAAAGAAAAAAATATAAAGTAAAGAATTAAAAACAGGCTTACCTTCAGGGTTTTGTCTACCAGCAGGAAAAATGGTTCATTACAACAAAAAGTTTTCTCCTAATCAAATCATATGACATTTACCTAAAGCAAAGCACTACTCCAGATTTACAAGGTAAACTAGGGGGCAGAAGATCAGTGATGAAGTCTTTATCTGTTTGATAAAATATATTGAAATTTCTAAACTAATTTTCTGAAGTAGTTTGATTACCATATGCCAAGATAAGGTGTAATTCTGTTGAGTGCAAGCTTGGAGACTTGTTGTTTCTAACAGCAGCATTAAGTTAACGCAAAAGGCAAATATTTAATTTTCTGTATTCTGACATTTCTAATTTGAACTCCTGTTTATCTAACACTGAACTGAAAAGAAAGTACCTGTTTTCCTCAGGGTCTGATGCAAGGCCCTTTGGACTACATGTAATGAAGAGCGAAAAAGAGTAAGAGAAAGAGATTTTAATGGGTTTTGAACGATGACCTCAAGGAAGAAAACAAGCAAAAAAAGGAAAACATTGAGATTTATTTATTATTTTTTTTTAGAAATCATTCAAAGATTTCAATTACCATCTATACATTTTAAGAGATTTGGGGTATCTCAGAGGATACCTTCTGCAATATAGTGTATCTTTCAACCACTCTTGCAGTATTGACTTATGTAATTCAAGGAGGTGGAAACAGCTAACGCAGATATAGGTGTGGAGCTGTGCATAAATGATTTCCTTCAACGTATTAAGTAATGGTGCTACATAGTAAATTTTCTCATTCAACAAGGATTTGTGTTTTAGAGCAAGCCACATTATATCTGCACTTGTTTTATAAAAGCAGGGAAGTAGAACATGAATGAAGAGGTGAATACTTTTACTGAACAGTGTTATCTGAATCCCTTGTCTAACACAACATTAAGATCCAGTTTGAACTCTGTTACTTCTGCAGACTTTCTGCAAAGTGGTGCTCCTGCACCAATGTTTATTTCTGCAAGGAAGGAAAGACGTTTCTTAAAAATAGAGTTCCAGCAAATGGCAAAATATATTTGAGATGAACTTTTACAGAGCTAAATTACTGAAACGGAGGGTGTGCAATCTCAAAATCTAATTACAAAAATAAACTCCAAAGGAATATATTTACTTTGGTATACACTCCCAGAGATCATTTATAATGGTTGGCTGAGCTCATAGTCAAGATAAGCAATGGTGCAGTAAAACCACATGATGAATCCTTAATATTGCTAATTTACCAACACACATCTTTTGTCTGCTCATCGTTTCTTTAATCTTTATTTCATAAACCAACAATATTTAAACAGACTAACACATTACATGTCCAGAGCCCATTTAATGCTTTAGTGCTGCTCTCTAAATGTGTGGCCAATGTTGCTTTGTGGGTTTGTTTTTTTTTTCTCCTCCCTGTTTGTTAAAATCTATGGGCTTACTTTAACTTTAGTTGGTTTTAACTAGGTGATCCTTTGGAAGAAAAAACTCCCATCTTCTCTACCCTGTTTATGATGACTGATGACTGTATAACAATATTTAATTATTAAAGCAGACAGGTTGTATTAGGTCAGGCAGGTTTTTGTGTCCTTCAAAACTACAACATAGATGTTGAAATCTTAAATTAATTCTCAACTCTTGCTCTGTTTTTGATTTCTGTATTAATTTGCAGACAAAATCATGAGGAAATTTGCAAACTGAAGCAATAGTTCAAACCAAAGGTGACTAGGATGTCATTTACAGAATATAAAAGTCTGAGTTCTTCTGAGAAAGCACAAACGTAAGGTGATACTATAATGCCTCATATTTTTAAAGAAACAAAGCTTATTTCAAACACCAACAGATAAGGAGAAAGAATAAGCTATTTTTCTCTCTAAGAAGAAAGGCTTTAGGCATGGGCAATGTCCAGTAAGTAACACGCCAGAAATTTTATCCTGGCACGGCTCCCTAAGATTTAGTGTTGTATAACCCAGCTGAAGTGCATTTACTTCTATTCATTTCTCACTGTGGTGATCAATGTAAGCTTGTATACAATGACTGTTACGGAAAATTTGCCAATGACTTCAACGAGGATGGGTTTAGAATTTTTACTTGATTGTTTTTTTTTTTTTTCCAAACCAAACAACAAGTGCTTTGACTTCGTTTTTACAGCCAAACCCCAGTTCACCTATCTGAATTTGAAAGGTTCTTCCAGCACAGAGGTAAAATGGTGGTCTTCTGCATTTTCTGAGTTAACTGAAATATCTCCATAGCCACCATCTCAAATGGTGTTTTTGTTACAGAGGTTAGAATTAAGAAAGGTTTGACAGGGAATATACCTCTGCTATTAACTGGCACAGTGGGCACACCCTCTGAAAGCATGTGTAAAACCTTCCTTTCATTTTTATTTTTTTTTTGCCTTCCTAGCTACATCACAAGCTAGCTTTAAAATGTTTATAATATTTAGAATACCCAACATCCTGACATTTACCCTCCCTCTTCACCTTTAGTATTACTGCCTGAATCAGTAGTATCAAATTCTTTACCCTTTCATGACATTTAATTTCTATAATAGGTCTGGTCTGGGTATCTTAAAATTTCTGTGCCAACAGCACTCTGAAATTTTACAAAATTCCTCTTTTTAAGATAATTATGATTATCTTAACAATTCTGAACAATGACATTCTGAACATGACAGGCGACATTCTGAACAATGTCACCTGGCTTCACGTGGGTAAGGTTGTTTCTCTCCTCCTGTTTCTCTCTTTTTCTGTTGAACATTGGCAATCTTCTCTGCTTTTATCTACCCTTTCAAACATGACCTCCATTAGGCAGTCTGTCTGAAATCCTTGCAAGGTTTCTGTCCTTTAGCTGGACTTAGGAGGAGCAAGATTTTACCAATCATCTGCTGTCATCTTATTCTTCATCATTTTTGCATTGCAAGACATCCACCAGCCCTGTGCCCTTGTTGGCAATACGTCAAGGGATTCTGTCGCTTGCAGTTGTTTGGCCTGAGTGACCCACTGTTGTCCCACTCCTGTGGTTGGAGTTCCTCTTCCTGCTTCTGCCAAACCTGAGCTGCCTGGAATACTGTCCAGGGCTGTTGTTGCTGCTCCTAGATCTCAGCCTCATGTTTTAATCTGTGGCTTTCTACTGGGTCATTAGACTTTACCTTTCTCACTACACACAAAATTGATAAAAAGAGGAAATCCCTTCTGAGTATAAATGGGATAGTCACAGGTGCCTAAGGCACTATGATCCTTTAGGGCCTTTATAGCATTGATCATTTTACCATCTTTTCATCAAGGGGATCACACATTCCCCTTGGCAATTTTCTGTGTTCTCTTTAATGGCTTGCACTACACTTCCGCCCTGAAGCTCAGTCCTGCAGCTTTTCACCACCTCCACTGCTCCCTTAGTTCAAGCTTCTCTCAGAGGTCTTGACTTACCATAGTACAGAAACAAAATGCTTGGACTGTAGTGTCTCATTACTTATGTAGTACCCCTTGGCCAAGAGAGCTAGATGTTCGTTCATCTTTCTCCAGGGACTACTATATTTGGTAAATGACTGCCATCATAAGACTTCAATTTCCAACTCAATTAAGTTAATGAGCACAACTAGATTTGATGCCTGCAAGCTATTTATCTTGTAAACATTGTGACAGAACTTGATTGAACTAAGTAAAAACACCATCTAGGTTTTAATCCCTAGCTGAGGGAAAGAATTACCACAGTAAAGCCCTACCCCTATCCCTATGTGTATGTCTGTGGGGTGTCTATCTACATATATACGCAGACACACACACATACGCATATATATGTATATATCACAACCTCATCTTTAGTTTCTCTTCATTGCTCAGCAAATTCCACACATTTCTGCCTATGTTTAGAAGATCTGGCTGCTTGCAGTCTTCCTGGCTAACCACAGGGGTAATGGGACTAACACTGAGGTACCACCTTGTCAAGGAAATTAACATGCCCATGACATTTTGTGAAGTACTTTTTAACTGGACAGTTGTTCCCAAACCACATTTTTGTTCTAACTCTGTGTCAAATAAACCCAACTCACACACAGGCTGGCACCATATGCATAAGAAAAATGCTTGTTTTTCCCCTTCATCATGTTCTGTGTGTATTGGCTCTTTGCAGAATGTCATTAGAAAGTGCTCAATGCCATACATCCACTGTGACTCCAGCAGAAAACTAGGATGCTGGTGCTTCTATTGCTCCTGAAGGTTTTTTATGCTTTCTCTTTGTACACCTGCAATTGTGGAATTACTGAAACACATTATTTCTCCCAGATCTTTCCACAAAAACTTCAGTAACTGTATTAGGCCACTGAGAACAAAGTCTGAGATAAATATAAAACAATCTGGAACTTGACTGAATTACCTCCAATAACAACTCATCTATTTTTAAGCTTCTCAAACTACAGGTTCAGACCATGGTAAACAGGACTCCAGCTTAAAAAATATATATTAAAAAAAGTTCTAATCAATCATTGTAAAATGCAATCTAAAAACACAGAATTGAATTAAAAATTTATTGTTCCACTTGGGTTGTATTCATTTTTGAGTGCTCAGTAGCACTGCATTATTACCTGCCTTCAATCATGTGCCTTCAACTCAACACTGGGATAGGTTGGCCCTTTACGTATTATTTTTGTAAATCCACTAGGCAAGTAAACTGAAGATCTTTAACCCATGGATAAGTATTTCCAAATACCTGTGTTTTGTCTGTTTCTGCAGCTATCTGCACAAGAACAAATACCTGAAAGTTATCAATGAAGATGCATTTCTGGGAGTGCACAGCGGACCAACTCTACTGTGAGTAGGAGTAAATGAAGTAGAGAAAGCTTTAAAAATAACACAATATCAGTTGTTTTTTCTTTCCAACTGTTATCAGCAGTAGAGCAGCAAGAGTGGGAATGGCATGTTTACAAAAAGATGATTAACAGTGAAAGCTGTTCTTTAGGGAACTCATTTATTGTTAGAAATAGTGTTCCTACAGGTTTTTCTTCTGAAAGACTCTGTGCTACAATCTGTCTCCTGAATATACAATTGGAGTACAATTGTAAAACTAAGGACTGTAGTAGCATGTATGTACAGGAAATGGAAACAGATAAAAGGAATTTTAGACAGAATAGAGTTACTTCTGGTGCTGCCTTTTCTTCTTTCTCATGCAGCTTGGCTTCCAGTCTTATTTCATAATCCTCCAAAAACTCTCCAGTAAAATTAGAAATGGCAATATGGAGTGACACAAACAACTTTAAGACGACCCATATTGTCTGACTCCATTCATTTAGTATTTAACATAGCATGTAGAACCAATCACAGGGAGAACTGAGGTGCCAAAAGTGAGATTCCCTCCTCCACTGCAAAACCAGATGGTGCTGGCAGTGCTCCCACCATGGAATAATCACTTTCACTTTCTGTTCTTCAGAATGGCACCTTTACATCACCATAATGGTGTGTGGTTTCCATAAGGAATCCTAGTAGTTAGCTATAGTAATGAAAAAATACAGATGTTTTTTTCTCCCAGAATCTTGCTGACTCCAGAAAATCAGGCTGGCTACCAGCTACATGCAGACATTTCAGATATAACCACTTTATGCTAAGGAGAGTTGTGCACCTACTGTGCAAAGTTGCAGCACACCTTTGATAGCGAGGTCATTATCAAATCTCTGATTCTCTCTGTTCCCTGCATCTAAATGCAGATGCATTGTGAGACCTGTGTGTGGATGGTAGCCTGTCTTCTGCTTCAGTTGTCTAAATCACTTGGCCTTGTTGGATGAAGAGGAAAATCTGGCTGAGGGCCCACCTTTCAGGGCCACATTATTCTTCCACATCACTCTCTACCACAAGGTCCACTGGAGTTGCTAGCAGGGAACAGGGTCTGAGACAAGCTCTGGTGAGTATCAGGTTTTCCTTTCACCAGCTTGGGGGGAGGGAGAAACACAGACCATGCATTCCCAATTCTGAAGCAGATACCTGAAATACCTGAAAACGATGCGGGGGGCAGTCCATAACAATCGGAGTCATTCCAACAACAAATTGTGCCAAAATACTCCTGTCACACAAGGGATGACTTTTTGTCTGCTTTCTTAAATCATCCTCACTTTCCCAGTGGCACGTGATGCATCACCAACTACCCCGAGATTGGCAACAGGAAGCACCAATCCTACAGTCATGCTCATAAGGGCACTCAAGCCAACTCTTCCTCCCGTCCTCTCGCTTCTTTCATTCCCCTTCACCCTGCAAAAAGATACTGCAGGACTACATAGGTCAACAGGGATAACATGCCACAACCTTCTCACCTCAAAGATGGCAGCTCTATCATAAACTTCGGTTATGCCATGAGTGGCCAGATCATGAGACAACAAGGAGGAGGTAGTGTTTTTTGACTGGCTCCTAAAAGTTATATACTCTGGACTAAAAGAGTACAATTGAGATCACAGTCCACAATCAGGAGGAAAACTACCCATTTAGGCAGAGCAAAAGAGGGTACTCTGTAATCAGAAGGCAAGAGATCAGGAGGGAACACTGGAAAAGCTCACAAAGAGGCTGTTAAACATCCTGCTCAGGGCACCTGGGGGGTAGCCGTGTCCCAGAATGGGCCATTGCTCCTCTGCCTTCCTGCTGGCAGGACTGCCTTCTGCCTTCCAGGAAGACTCAGGCCACCCACCTCTGTACTGAGGCAGTAGTAGAACTGCCAGTAGAACTGACAGTAGTAGAACTGTCAGAGGCTGCGCTGGTGCTGAGTCAGCCACTATTTTCATTAGTATTTGGCTGATGAGGCCTTTTTCTTAATATTGCACATAGCAACAAAAAAATCCCTCTCATTCTGTACCTGACCAGAAATACATTTTTCATTTGATGTTACCTAGATGCCATATTTTTTTGTTGTGATACTACTTTGTCACACGCAATGTGCAGTCTCAAACCAAGTCACACTCTCCTGCTATGTTTGAGGTCTCATACAGCTCACTGCACATCTTCCCTCTGGGACTACGGGTGGCACAAAAGGTTGAAAAGCTCCTCCTAGGAATGGCAAAAGAACAAAAGGGAGGTGAGAGCTTGCAGCAGCAGATTTCGACTCCTGCAGTTACTGTGGGCATTTAGAGCAGCACTGTCATTGTTATGCCAGAGAGGTGTACAAGTGATGACATGCTGCAAAGGGTCGTGGGTTAATAATATGTTGTATGCTGATGTATGTAAGCTACACAAACCTCTTCTGTCAGGGGCTAGAGATCACTTCCTAGGATATACATATGTAACTGTAGAAAACTGACTACTCACCCTCTCTTTTAAAGACAGATTTCTCAAATGACTTGACAATTTTATAATCTTCTGTAATTATTGTGCTAGCCCAGCGGTGACTGATCCACCATCTCAGGGTATGTTTTACATCTGCAATCTAAACAGCCAGTTATCTATCTCCCATTAGAATGATATACTATAGCCATAGTAGTATTTATAATTAAAGAGGGATGTAATACTGCAGTGATATTATAGACTCATAGAATGGTTTGGATTGGAAGGGACCTTAAAGACCATCCAGTTCCAACCCCATGGGCAGGGACACCTCCCACCAGGTCAGGTTGCTCAAAGTCCCATCCAGCCTGGCCTTGAACACCTCCAGGGATGGGGCATCCACAGCTTCTCTGGGCAACCTGTTCCAGTGCCTCACCACCGTCAGAGCGAAGAATTTCTTCCTTATATCTAATCTAAATCTACCCTCTTTTACTTTAAAGCCATTACTCCTTGTCCTATCACTACACTCCCTGATTATAGAGAGAGGTATTGATTGTTCTCAAAGGCAGAAGGTATAAAATAGCATGTAAGCATCCGTGTATCAACAGTGATTAAAAAAGTATTTCACATCATAAACTTTTTATTTGCTAGTACTAAGCTAAAGATCTTATGAAAAGTGCAATAGAGTATTAATTTTTAATTTAATTTTAATGGAATTGTAGTAGCAATTTTAGAGTCCTATTATCTGTGAATAACCAGGAATTATTCTGCATGTGTTATGCAGGAAGAGTTTGTTATAAAACAGATATCTTCCAAAACCAATTTACAGCAGAATCCTTCCGCCTCCACAAATCTCTTATTTGATATTCAGAAACTACTTTAAGGGGAAAAAAGTTTCTGAAACTCCCACTCATGCACTTCCTTGAGAAGGCTGAAGTCAAAATGGATGAGAACTGAGTGTAACACTGCAATTTATCATTGTGTCATATTGAGGGCCAGTAACATCTCCCATGGGGGACAGAAATGTGCTTGCAATCAGTGCTCTATTACACAACCCCGCTGTACCATCAAGACTAATGTTAGTGAGTTAATTATAGAGAGATGAGAGATTTGTTAACTTGCATAATAGCCTCAGAAGTCTGACCAACATGGCTGTTCCATGGTAGTGTAAATGACTTGGCTTACTTTAATAAATAAATAAAGTAATTTCTGGTTCAGGCATCTCACTGTTGTTAGCTTCATTAGCTGGCATGGGAATTTGTGGACATTGGACCTTCCTCAAGAAAAGAATTCCACTTAAATACATTTTCCTCTTGAAAAATAACTCCATGAAAAATGATTGCCAGAAGATAAATATTCCTTTTCCTGAAGCAATGAAGGGCATTGCCTAGCAGTGATAGCAGTATTAAAAAAAATAATAATAAAGGAGCATCTAAGGAGCTCAAAAGTGAGATCGTCTTTCTGCCTTGCCTCCCTACCAAGCTGTCAGAACTCATCATCTCTGGAGTGCTTTTTACACGCTCCTGAAGTGAGAGAATTTGTGGTTGATGGAACGAATGTCTGTGCCACAGATCTATTGTTTACTGCCTTTTTTTCCTGATCAGGATTTCAGCAGCAACAGCAACTCAGAGATCAAAATAATTACCTTGGATCTACCCAAATGGGGAAATTTTATTCCATTTTAAATTTAAAGAAAGCCAATGCAAAATATTTAACTACAAAGAATTATCCTTGTCTAAATACGTTACGTGAATTTGGGCACGATCTCAGACCACCTAGTTAGGTGGTATATTTAAGTAGATATTAAAAATTTAGGTACTTTTTTCATGTATTTGCAGTTTGCAAAAGCAGAGTAAGTGGGGAGTAGGATCACTGAAGACGTAATACATGCCAGTCATTCTGATGCCTCTGTCACTGCTGTACATTCAGATGTATACATAAATTACTACCTTTGGAAAACTATTTTAGCAGCATAATGACACTATGCTGCACTTCACCTGAAAATTAGTTCTTGGCTAGTATTCAGAGAATCAGTGGACCTGATTTATCAAGAAGAGCTGCTGCCTAGAACACAAAATCAGTAGAATACAACAAAAATATAAACATATAATCAGGCTTATTGTGCAACTGGCTTTTGCAAAACATGCAGCCCAAATCCAAAACGTTACTAACTGTCACGCAGGATACACGTGGGCAATTGATCATCTTTAGAAAAGCAGGAGCACTCTTTAAAATATCACTTCCCAGTCTAGGAAACAGTCCTACCTTTGGAGGTTCCACTCTGTTCCTGCCACTGGGCACAAGCAAGTCTTCAAGGAATGGAAACAGTCTGCATTCTGCTAATCGAAGAGTGCAGATTTGTAGATTTAAAGACTCTTTCAGTAAACAGAAATAATATGAGGAGTCTAAGCCCATCTGTTATATATCTTGTGCTTTTTAAACTATTATAGTATGCAATACTCAGAAATGTATGTGTGATTAGGTAGAAATTCTTACTTGTGCTTTCAATCTCATTTTTCAACCTTTTAAACTCTTATTATTTGATTTCATACTACAACCACATTTCTGGCTGTGAAAAATGTTATTGAAAAAAGCTATTACCCATTACATCTAGTTCTGAACTTCATAAAAAAATAGTCCAAAAATAATAATCCAGAAAAAAATATCAAATCTGGGCAGCTAAATATTTGTCTTATACTTGTATCATACATACAGTTCATCCAGAAAACATCTTCTAGGACATAAGCTATGTTTTACTCCCATATTCCTCTGAAGCTCACCCATGTCTCTGCAATGTTCAGTCTAATGTGCAAATTTCATATAAGTTAAGCAACAGCTTACCTTAGAAATGTCAAGACATTACCTAGAAATGTCTTAAGATTTATAAGAAACCATGAGGAAAAATGAAACAGCTAATGAGCCATGGTTTTAGAAGTGGGTGAGTGCACTTTGGTTACTTTTACACTCCACAGCACGGAGCTCTGTACGACTGCAGATCGACCACTTTCAGTTACCAGAGCAGCTCTATATCCCAGCTAAATGCTGAAGTCCAGTTCAGATCTGGGCTAGCAGGGAACTTTTCCAGCACTTCAACATAACCCTGAACATTTGGTGTCTCACATAAGGCTGCTTGGTTGTTGTTTTATTATGTATTAGCCTTTGGTGACAGTTTGTCAAATGCCTTGTGAAAGTCCTAAGAGACGCTAAGAGCAGTTTTTTCCTACAATGCTCAGAGAGATTTCTTTCTAAAGCAGGACTTTACAAAAGCCCTTCACATGCTGACTTCCCTCAGGTGTATCATATTAACCCATATCTTCATTAACTGGACTTTTTGCTAGAATTTCTAGGAAAAAGCCCAGTGCACACATTAGACTGACAGGCCTGTGCTTCCACTGACCTTCCCAACGTTTCAAGAATTGGTGGCTCATTGGCTACCTTCCTATCCCAGGACTACACAGCACTAATTTGAAGGATTCACACCTCTTCTGCTAATTTGACCGTTTCCTTCCTGACTCATTGCCTCAGTTTTCCTGCCCAACCTCTTCTATAGTCACTTCATTTTGGGACAGATGCTCTTGCTGAGTCTATCAGACCTCTTGTATGTTCTCTTGTGTGTCTTTGAGCCAGCTACAGCCTAGCAGTAGTAGCAGAATACTCTGTGCATTGTACACTTTGCTGTGTTTTAATAATGTCTTAGTTATCTATATAAATACGTATTAGTGAGGCTGTCATAACTGCAGTCACTTCCCATTTTTCTGAGCAGCCCAGAATAAGGACTGATCATACAGTGAAACAAAAGAAAAACATTTAAGAAAATTTTTCTTCTATAGTAATAGATACAGATTCAATTATCTGTATCTGATAACTCTGACTTCTTGGATTCACATTGCTCTGAAGATTAATAGTGATTATTTAAAAGCTTTCCAGTTTCAAGACAGCTGCTGAGCTGTTTGAAGTTGTTTGAGAATCTGAAAATATAATCTTCAATACTGAATTGGTAAGGTAAAAAAAAATCCCAACCAAGCCCACATTTTTCCTCTGGCCAGTTGACATGCTCTGCTAACAAAGCATGGGCTTAGGTAGGGTAACTACAACATTACCTTCCACAGAAGGACAGATTATCACCAGGCTCCCAAGAGGGTTTTCCATTTGCAGCAGCATTGGTACAGACAGGTGATAAGACCTCTTGGTGGCAGACACAGTACCAGTAGTTTAGGGACTTCCCAAACTGGGGACCCAGGAAACTTCCAGACTTCTGAGCCTTCTTTATCAAGCTTCTCTACATACTCCTTATTACTTCATATAGGAAGTATTTGATACTTCTGATCATCCTTGCTGTGGCTTTCTATGCTTTTCTACTTTATTTACACACTGTAAACTACATGTAGTATTGACAGAACTGCATACAGTATTTAAGATGTAGTCATGTTAGATTTACAGAGTGATTTTTTTCTGTTCTATTTTCTCCTTCTTTCCTAAAAATCCTTAGCATTCTATTTCCCTTCAACGTTACTGAATAGCACTGAGATGACATTTACAGCAAGGACTCCAAGATCTTTCCAGAGTGCTAAGTAAATTAAACCTCATTGTCACCTACATACTGTTAAGGTTGGTTTTCCTAAGCACACTTTATGTTCATCAGCATTGAATCACATCTATTATTTTACGGCTCTTAGTCACTTAGTATTACAAGGATCCTTCTGCTCCTTTTCATGGTCAGCTTTAGCTTTCACTACCCTGTATTATTTTGTGGCAGGAACAAACTTCATTGCTTCTACTCATTCTCTTTTCAGACTGATTATGAACATTTCAGTAGTACCAGCACCGACTTAGCTTCTGTGGGTGGGCCTTTGCTGTGATGATGTGTATATTCTGATACCAGTTCATTTTCCGTTCCTCCTTTAGTATGAATACTTTTCACAAGGTTCTAGGCTCTTCCCCTACTATTTTTTGAAAATTTTATTACTCCATGAGAGCCATTCCTCTTGTCACGTAACATCTTAGTTACCTCAACTGCACTTCTTATCTGATCTGACTTTGTCAATGCTTTTCAGGAAAAAAAAAGTCAATTGTATAAAGAGCATCATCTTTCTCCCTATGTTTGAGAACATCTTCAAACAACTCCCAAGAATTTGTGATGTGTCACTTCCCTTCCAAAAAGCATTAGCATTTCCCATGACATGACATTTAGCCATGGTCCCTTCCTAGAGGTACCTGCCACCATGAGTACTTGTTGGAGTACTTCAAAAGGGCTGCCAAACAGCCAGTCATGTCTTAGTAAGATCTAGTGCAAGGTCTGCTTTACCAAGATGTTTTGCTTCAAAAGGAGGTCTATATAAAATGAGGAAACTAGTGAAACAGGTAAAGGTAACCAAGTTAATAAGGGATTAGAGCATCTGTCATTCATGAAAAAGCTGAGAGAGCTGGGAATGCTTAGCCTGGAGAAGAGAAAACTTAGCAATGCATATAAATAGTTGAAAGGTGGGGAGGGAGCTGGGAATATGGATCCAGACTCTCCTCAGTGGTACTTTTTAACAGAAGATGCAAAAAAGCACAAACTGAAATACAGCAAAGTCCAGTTCAACATAACAAAAAAATTCCTTACTGTGCAGGTTGTCCAGTGCCGGATCAAGCTACCCAGAGAGGTTGTAGAGTATCCATTTCTTGAGAAAGTGAAAACACAACAGGACATAGCTCTGAGCAACTGGCTCTAGATGACCCGGCTTTGAGGATGGAGGTCAAACTGGATGATCTCTGGATTCAACAAAAATAAAGTGACAGTAGGCAGCATTTACACTCTAAGATCCATCTCAAGAGCTCAGCAGAAACATGTACAACCTACCAAAAAAGGTCTGAGAGAACAAAAAAGAAGTTGATGTTACTGAAACCAACTACTTGTGAACATATTTGAGTATGTATGATAGCAAATAAGCTATTAGAAGTAAAAAGCCCTCCTTCAAACAATGGAAGCAATTTCTAACTCAATTAGAAACAAACACTAGCAAAACAAAAGAAAAAATAAGGCAGAGTAAAACCAAGAGCTTTAGAAGCAATTTATTTAAATAATACAATTGGTAATTATTTTCTTGTAGACACAAGAAACCAGCCAGAGTGGGTAAAACACAGAGTGACAAGAACAGCACTCCTGGAAAACAATGCACAGAAAAAAGCTGAACTATTTATTAGCATGGGTGTTTATGATGCAAGTGCTTAGCATTCCTCCTACACTTGAAACTTTTTTACTGATTTATTTATTTACAGAGAGGTTTAGGGACAAAGCAAACAGATGAGTGGAAAACACTAGCAGGATCAGCTGGCATGCACCTGGTAGTTCTAAAGGAAATCCACAAACAGGGCAATGCAACTGCTGAACTGAACTCAGAAAAGAGAAAGCATCAAACATACTAAATTTTCTGAGAGTTTCAGGATACACCAAGGTAGAGGAATTTCAGGTTATGAAGAATGTTGTTTTAGCAATTATAGTACTATCTCTTGAAGTATTCCAACAGGTTAAAATGAGTCTAAGCCCGAAACAAAATAGCTCTTCCAGTGGAAGATCCAGTTTCATTGAAGAATTTTTGGAACTTTTTTTTATACGTGCATTACATGGTTGGCTCTAATGATGTAATTTTTAAAGTCCTAATATTTCTTCATCATGTCTATTCTCCGAGACATTAAAAATAAACTTTAAAACACAGAGAAACCATAGGAGGAATTAGTTTTGTACTAGAATTTGAATGGGATCAGAACCTAGCAAAGTGATACAATAAATCTTACTGACAGTATGTGTACATGCCTGGAAGGTATACAATAGTATTCCTAATGAAGGAAATTGAAGCGTTCTTGTACATAGTTTTTTATATGCTAAACTGTTAGTTGTATCTGAGCCTGTGAATTGATCGAATCAGTCCCTGGTGTCAAATTGAGGTTTATTTAGTTCATAAGAATATGCTGTAACTGCCTTTGTGCTTCAGAAGTGGAAAATAACTGTGCAGCTTGCTAAATCCCCACCTCCCCTGGATTTAATTTTTGCTGCAGAATTCTATGACATTCATAAATCACTGTAAGAAACTGAAATTTCAGATCCAGTTACTTAATTTTCTGAAGTTTGTCTGTTTCTTCCTTTACCTAGGGATATCTCCAGAACAGAGATTGTTAATCTTCCAGCCAAAGGACTGGAAAGCCTTAAAGAACTCATGGCCAAAAACACGTGGACTTTAAAGAAATTACCAGCTGTAAAGATTTTTCTTCAACTAATGCGAGCTGATCTGTCCTATCCAAGTCACTGCTGTGCTTTCAAGAACTGGAAAAAAAGCAGTGGGTGAGTTTTTAAAGGAATTAAATGAAGACAAAGTTTTAATACTAATATAAAGATACATATGTTGACATTTTTATGAACATTTTTCTAGGTATAGAGGACATTCTTTGAAACAGAGGTTACAATTCCAAACTGAGGGAAGAAAGAATTTTTGATATAACACAATGTGTAGGACCTTCTTCCTTTTGCTAAGCCCAGAAGGAAAAAAAATAGGTAAAGAAAACCAACCAGAATATGCTACAACAAGGACTAGAAAAATAAGTTTCAGAGGGTTTATAACCTCACGTTTCAGACGTTTTCTAACTGAAAAGCTAAGGATATATTATGTTCTTTAGTAATAATTTTAGCAGGATTTCCAGTTTCCCATCAGAAAACGTGCTGAGAGCTTTTGGAGGGAAAAAATACATTTATAGATGTCCTGATGCAAGACAGCAACTCATCTGCTGCATAGGTGGGGGGGAAGGGGAGCACACAAGAGGGAATGACTTGCTGTGGTTAGCAGCAGCATTTTACTTCAGAATTCAAATTCAGTGTAATTTTCTACAAAATTTAATAAGGTTTAGAGCCATGAACTCTTACTGAGGCCAGCCCTTGATTCAGGAAAACAGCCTCAATCTTCAGTAATGCAGTATTTGCCATTGCAGTGTATAGTATATTAAAAAATATGCTATGATAAGTGCATTAATTATTCAGGAAAAAACTCATGTACCAATAACATTCACAGTTAAAATGGACAGGGAAAATGAGGACAATCAAATAAGATGGGAGAGCGATTCTAAACTTGGACAGGAAGAATGTGCAGAAGGAACCCAGCACAACTTAATAAGAAAACACTAAGGACATGCATGTCTATTAGTGGACGTGATCATATCTCAGACTGTATTGTACACAATCTTAAATTTTACACAATTTCAAATTCTAAACAAAAAATGATGCTGAATTGCACCTTTTTTCTACTAATAAATGTAAATAAATTTTGACTACTCTATGCAGGTGCATCACACCATAATGCACTGTATTCCCAACTACTACGGTACTAGTTAGCTGTAAGGAAAGTAGAGGAAATACACAGAACAGAAATGAAAGCTATGAAAATTCTGGTAGAAACTGATTTGTGAGTAAAAATGAAAAGGAAAATAGCATTGCGTGTATTACCTAAGAAGTTATAAACAATCTTGTGAACTACTACCAAGAAGGAAGAGGGATTATAGATGGTGGCAGGCCAATTTACTACTGGGGATATCTGACAGCAATAGAGAAAGGAAAGATGTAGACTGAAAAAAAAATAGCTACTGTGACAATGAAGTCTCCTGAGATGTTTGACCCCAGAAATGCTCAAGCTCATTGTTCACTTTATGTTAACAAAAATATGTCTGATTACACTTTTATAGCTACATTCTTATTCAGTGATTTGGTTTTGAAGTGTTCCCTTTGTTTACCTCAGACTGTAAATGCCAGTGGTAATTTTCCCCTGTACTCTTTCAGAATTCTAGAGTATCTGATGTGTAACCAGACCAGCAGTCACAGCTTTCGTAAGAGAAGATCAGTCAACGCTCTCAGAGATCCACTTTACAAAGATTATACTGAAGAATACACAGACCACACTGATACTATGCATGACAAAAACACCAAGTTCAGGAATTTTCATGAAAATTCCCAGTATTACATTTTTTTCGAAGATCACGGGGAAGGAAATGTTGGATTTGGCCAAGAGCTGAAGAACCCTCAAACAAATGACATGCAGACCTTTGACAGTCATTACGACTATCCTGTCTGTGGAAGTAACGAGGATGTAATATGCACTCCAGAACCTGATGAGTTTAATCCCTGTGAGGACATAATGGGATATCAATTTCTGAGGATTGTGGTGTGGTTTGTGAACCTGCTGGCCATCCTAGGTAACATTTTTGTCCTTTTCATCCTTCTGACCAGCCACTACAAACTGACTGTACCGCGCTTTCTTATGTGTAACTTGGCCTTTGCTGATTTTTGCATGGGGTTATACCTTCTCCTGATTGCTTCAGTGGATCTCTACACCAGGTCAGAGTACTATAATCATGCTATAGAGTGGCAGACGGGGCCTGGTTGCAACACAGCAGGGTTTTTCACAGTCTTTGCTAGTGAACTTTCTATATACACACTCACTGTGATCACCCTGGAGCGCTGGTATGCCATCACGTTTGCCATGCGCCCAGATCGGAAGATTCGCCTCCGTCATGCTTTGGTTATCATGCTGGGAGGTTGGCTCTCATGTTTTCTTCTTGCCCTTATGCCACTGGTTGGAGTCAGCAGCTACAGCAAAGTCAGCATCTGCTTGCCTATGGACACAGAAACACCAGTGGCTGAAGCCTACGTTGTCTTTGTTTTAATATGTAACATCATCGCTTTTGTCATCATTTGTGCCTGCTACATAAAAATCTACATCACTGTGCGAAACCCTCAGTACAAGTCAGGGGACAAAGACACCAAAATCGCCAAACGGATGGCTGTGTTGATTTTCACTGACTTTCTGTGCATGGCTCCCATCTCTTTCCATGCTTTATCTGCCATTATGAACAAACCATTGATAACTGTCACTAATTCAAAGATTTTGCTGGTACTCTTCTACCCGCTCAATTCTTGTGCCAACCCATTTCTATATGCTATTTTCACCAAAGCGTTCCGAAGAGATGTGTTTATCTTGCTAAGCAAGTTTGGAATATGTGAGCATCAGGCTCAAGTCTACAGAGGTCAGACAATCTCAGCCAAAAACAGCAGTGGCTCTTATGGGCAGAGAATCAGCCGAGGGGTAGGTCAGATTCTTACAAGCATTCAAGACCCGGTCAATGATTACCTTCCTGCTATGACGATGCAAAACCAAATTCTTGTGGAGGAATCCAAGCAAACTGAGTTATGACATCTCAAAGTATCACAACCACGATCTGGTCAACAGCTGGCTGTGCATACAGAAATTGAATGAGAAGATAATGTTTTCTCCTTATCCTTTTTTTCCCTACACTATCCTTGTGATATCTCAAATAGCTTCTGAAAGATGAGCCTTTCACTTGAACCTTGTCTCACATTATTATCAGTGCAGGTGACAAGATACTGTTCCAATGATGCTGCTGGAAATGGATGTGAAAGTTCTGTATAAATAGGAAATTTAATATACTGAAGTAAAGTTAGCAAATATTAAATGTACCTTCATCTAAAAAAAATAAGGAAGCAAGAGACCATGCATAAAACATCAGGGTACTGTTGTCAGGGTACTGTTATGACTAAAAAGGATGTACAGTCTTAAGGAAAAAATTAGGTTAAAAATATTAGAAGTTGAAGCTCTTCAGTGTTAACTGCCTATGTGTCAAAAGCTTTGGTTTTATAATAGCAAATTCCTAAAACTTTCACTGGGGTGTGAAATGAAACAGATTCCTTCTGCTTCTACCATCCTGACCAGAAATGAAGCCAAAACTGCTTGCAGTTTTTGGTTTACTTAGGTGAAGTGAGAAGAGAAGCTTCTTCATATTGCCTTTATAGCAGTAAAAGGCAAATGCCATTGATTTTGCTGTTATTCATAACTGGTGACAAACATAAGGGCATTTGTTTGTGTGTTGCAAAAATATCTCTTTCTGTCACATTCTCTCACTTTCTGATAAAGCTACGTAGGAGATGGCTTAATGTGAATTTCTTTTGAAGAAATTTAGTCTACCCAGTCAAACTAATGTTCATATTTTTTTGATGGTTGAAAATTTAAGATTGTACTAAATTTTAATGCAACTCTCCATTCTTCACCTAACTGCAGTACCATTTAATTTGAACATCAAGAAGCACTTTACTGTGCAGGTGACCGAGCACTGGCACAGGCTGCCCAGACAGGCTGTAGTCTCTCCTTGGAGATCTCCAAAAGCCACCTGGGTGCGGTCCTGGTCTACCTGCTCTGGGTGGCCATGCTTGAGCAGGGGGTTGGACCAGATGACTTCAGAAGTCACTTCCAACCTCAGCCATTCTGTGATTCCATTAATCTGAGCATGTTTATGTTGAACACCAAGGACTGCCGTTCCTACTTACCTCTCTCTTATGCAGCTAGAATGACCTTCCTTCTAGCGCTTGCTATGCTGAGCTGCCTCAAACTTACACTTAGACAGAGGGTGCGGATCGTGCCTTCAGGTTACTTCATGCCCTTCAGTTACTGAATTGAAGGCCAGCTGCTGGCTCCTCCAACATCTCTCCATCTCGTGGGGAGATCTGTATCTGAGTGTTGTAACGTCTGCAGTACAGCTACATACACCACATGGTTATCTTTGGCTGGCCACTGCATGCCTGCAGCTTAGGTGCATACTCGCAACACTGTGCTTAAGGAAATGCAAGTTCAGACACAAGGAATATTATATAGACTCTTGCTACAGTGAAGCACTAAAGCACCCTGCTGGCACACCTGCTGCTAAATACAGCCAAACCTTAGATCAGGCTTGGCTGTGGTAGGTTCACCCACATGCCACAGTCAAATGAACCGGGGCCTGGCTCTCTGCATCTTCTGCAGAGATCAGGACTCGGGTTAGGAGCTGCTCTGCGTCAGCTTGTTAACACTTGTGTGGCATAGGTGCCTGGTTCTGACAGCAGGATCAGACCTGTTCTCAGCCAAATGTAGAGACTAGCTCTGTAGGACTGGTACTGAGATTGCCATTGATTATTTCACCCATCCATTTAGAATGCCAACCATGAGAACAAAGAATACTGAGTGAGTCTCTGCCTTCAGGTAGGTATTTTAAGATAATTTTTGTAGTATCTATACAACTTTAATGGAGTTACAGTCTTTGGAGAATAGTAATTAAATTGAGCAGACAGCAGTCAAACCTCTTATAATGAGAGTTTGTAGGATCCAGACAACCATAATGGTAATGCCCTTCCAACTATGAGCTACTACAGCCAGTAACTGCAGGATTGTGAATGCCATGTACATACTCGTTCAAACACAATTTGATTTCACATTCCTAATTATAAAGGCTGCTTCAGTGAACAGAAAAAATGGCCTACCATTCACTGACACTGCGACATGGTCTTATAAAAAAATTATTCTATCACTGGTAATTATTCCATCTTGGAACAGTAGCATTCAGAACACCACCCTAGTCCCGCTCAAGGGTACCATACACAGCAAGCTGCTACAGTTGCAACCTCTGCCCTCAGATTCTGCTGTCCTTCTGATACAGGAATGATCATTAAAGGGATAAAAGGTTATCTGTCCATACTTTCCTGAGTGCCTTTATCACTTCATCAGAAGCTAAGACAATCAAGTTCCATGAACACACTGCATATTTATGCTACAAATTCCATATGTACTAGGGTACCAGTGGGGGGAAAAAGAAAATCCAAGCTTGAATCATATTCTTCTTCAGAAAGAGAGGAAAGCTTAAATCAATAATCATTTTAAAAGTATTTTTAGAAGTACCACAGATCACTTATTTCAAACATCTTTTCACCTTAAGCGAAGCCAGAAGATTCACTCCATGGGAACTACTAAGACATTGGAAAGACATTGGAAGGTATTTTGGACTGCCTGTGGAATGATTTTGAATTAATACAGCTCTTTGCTGTAACTTATGGAAGATGTGCATTTACACATTATTGAACTTTATTACTGAGCACCACTGCATATATTTTGTCAACTGAGAAGATTCTGTGATACTGCCATTATGAACAAAGTTAGATATTTCTGTTTTGTCTTGCATATTCCTTTTGTGCTTATCTCGAAAAGTATTTAAGAAGCTACGGGAAACATCCATGCAGTAGACTTTCAAATAAATTATTTTTCATATGTTTATTTGTAAATAGCTGTATCCTATAGATATTCTCTTGCATTTCTGCTTTGGTCAGTCCTGGCAGCCATTTTTGTTTTTGCATACACCCTGATGTAATACTTGCTATTTTAAATGTCTCAGCAAGATGTACTATTTCTGGCAGTAAGCACTTTTTTTTTTTCCTCTAGAATACTTTAGATATAATGCAGAGCATTGGAATAAAATGTTTTGTTTGAAATTTTAAGAGGCCCAGTGAGCTTTTCTGACGGTTTTAGAATATTTTTCCTCTAAAAGAAGTTAAGACTATTTGTTAAGACTATTTCTCCTGCACTTAATTTAATTGTTCTCCTTGGCTAGCACACAGACAAAAAAGACTGACACTATTTACCATAGACTTTGTTTTTTTCCCCACAGCTAGCAGGGAAAAGGTTGTCCTAAACAGCCATTTCAGTGCAGCAGAGATGGAAAGAGATACATCCGTATTTTACTGAGATTACCGCTGAGCTCTGGAGTTCCAAAATCATCACTGAAAACATTCAAGATAGTCAGAAGAATCACCTAACAGCCATGAGATCCTCTTAAAAGACTAAATCTGGTATTCAATCTTTTTCACACTCCTTTCTAAGCTTAATTTGTATGGACAGCCACAATGACTAACGATTGGATACTTCATGAGAAAACACACACAGTAAGAAAATTGTGTGGTAGAGAGACTGCAGCAAGGATTTTCACACAGCTAAACAAAGTATCAGTCAAGTCTTGACATACCCTCCCTGTCCTAAAAAATTCAGTTGACTTCAGCATCTGTGCACCATGCCACATCTTTTAATTATGCTTCTCTCATGAAGCTTTAGGGTTCAAGGAATCTCTTTCTCAATTGTAGATGCTAACTGGAACAAGTAGGCTAACAAATGACCATGTTCTTATGACCACAGTTCTTTCCAAGAGGCCTGTGCTGTTCAGCACGTGCATAAGGGACCTGGAATAAGGAATGAACAGTAAGGAAAGTGCAATAATACTAAGGTATCCAGAGAACCAAAAACAGATATGACCATGAACAACTGCTGAAAGACTCCTTAAGACTGAATGACTGGCAAGAGAAATTCAGCATAGATAAAGCGATAATGCAGGGCAAAAAAAAGACAAACACACATCTTAAGTGATGTGCTCTGAGCTGAAAACCAGTTCAGGAACAAGATCTTAGGGTTACAATACATACATCTATGAAAGTCTCAGCACATGCTTCCTACACATCAAAAAGGCAAATCAAATGATATTATGAAGAAAAGTGCAGAATATAAAGCAAGCAATTACTATATCACTGTATAAATCTGCATCTCGTCTACACCTTGAATAATGTGCAGCTCTCACCTTTGTAACAGAAAGATGTAAGAGAACAAGGTAAGTTTCCAAGGAGGGTCACAAAGAGAACCAAAGGCTTGGAAAACTTGATAAAGTCGTGAGCAGCCTGGAGCAGCTGAGTTACTGAACCTGTCAAAGCATGATGTGGGTAGTAGTTTAGGGAGTGACTAAGAATTCATGGAAGATAAATCTGTGGAAAGATAACTTAAAAACACCTGATTTCTGTCTCATGATACTTCCAAACAGCAGCTGCATGGTAGATGGGTGTCCTTGGGGAGTGTATCATTCATGCTTGCCTATTCTTTTATGCTTCCTGCACCACACCGCATAAGCAGGTAATTATAAGGATTTTGGCATAGACAGACTTCTAGTCTGTTCCGTATCAGCCACATGGCTCAAGCACAAGGACTCCTCATTCAAAACCCTGCACAGAAATGGCAAGAGCCATAGTCTTCAGGACTTTGTCTGGCTCTGGGATTTTGGATGGGAGAACAAAAATAAAAATCCCATTTTGGGGTGGTAGAAAATGTCAATATTTTTTCTACATAAACTTGTGAGATTGTATTCGCCTAATTTATAGTGCCAATACATACACAACAAAAGACTTCCTCGTTCTCAGACACAGAGAAGAAAAAAGCTGTAAAGCCGAGTCACAGCCTTGGTTGTGAGACTTGGTATTTTCTGTGAGCAATTTAAGCTGGCTATAGTTGGCCTGTGCCAATCTCCCTTCTCCCCACCCCAGAACAGACATGTTTTCTTGTACAAGTAGACAGATGACACCACCTGCAATGGGTCAGCTACAGTCGAAGTAAAGCACACCCTGCTATGGAATCCTGAAACCTGTAATAAGTATTAAAAAGTAAATTTCAAATTACTACCATAGCTTTTCAGCTTACAAACATAAACAAAACACACTTCTATTCCCTTTCTTGCCGGATAGTTTATATATTAATGCTTACAACATAACCTTTGGAAAATTTGTACAAAACAAATCCTTGAAGAGTGAAGCTTGATCTGAGCAGACCTCCTATACTCATGTGTTAAAATGAGCCAACCCCTCCTTTCCAGGCTGTTTAGCAATAGCAGAATAATCTTTTTTTTGTTTGTTTGTTTGTTTTTCCTAACAGATGCAAGGCGTCCTTGGTCTAAAACCCCTCCAAATGGTGTCTGGCATGCAGTTAAAATTGGATGGGGTAAGGCACGCAATTAGTTGAACACCTAATCGTGCCTTTTTGTTGTGCACTCCCCTCCTCCTTGGAAGGCATTGTGAAAACATACGCCACTGCACTCTGATGTAGGCTTTGTGGGCTAGAGCACAAGTTGTGAAGGGCCATTATCATGCCCTGGAACAGAAGGTGGTTAAGAGGTCCTGGTGACGCACACTGAGATGTTCTGACAGTACTGTAGACCTAGAATTCATACTGGGCCAATAACACATCTACATCAAAACTGAAATACTTTTAAGCTGCTTAGTTTCTTCTGTCTGGCATAACTTATGTTTGTGTGACTACAGTGACATGAAAGCAAACAAACAGATGCTCTAAAAGGTCCATACATGGACTACTTTATCAGCAGAACCCACCAGTTTTAACCTCCTTTCCCCATCCTGCACCCAGTAAGTGCACACACGTTGGTGTGAATTGCTACAGTACTTCAGATTATCTCAGGGTCTCAGATTAGACAGAATACTAATCCTGTGGATTTTGTTGTTGTTGTTTATAATTGCCAGTCCTTGTTTTCCACCCTGTGAACATATTGTGTCAGTAATCAAAAAAAAAATGGAAAAGTCTCATCAACAGCAGCATAGGACTTGGAACTCTTTTGGGCCATCGTGCACTTACTTCTTTAAAGAGCTCACCTTCTGCTTTAATATGAATCAACCCAAGCTTACCCTATTTTTGGGTAGTAGTTCTGATTTGTTCTGATTCTGTACAATGCCAAACCTTGTACGTGCAGCCACCTGAAGCCACATCTTTACTGTTGTGCATCTGTGTGGTTTAGCTGAAGCTCACAGAGCTTTGTTAAAGCATTAGGTGAAGGAAAGCAGTCTCGTTTTGGTTCTCAGACATTCACTATGCAGCCCTTTGGTTCCCTCTTTTTTTTTTTTTTTTTTTTGAGGAATGACATCTGCTGTGAACATCAACTTCATTCATAATATGTATATGAGCTCACTAAACAGTCATTACAGTGGGATAGGAATTGTTTGACTGTTCCTTGTATACATGTTGTGATACTTTTTTAAAGAACTACTTTGGTGCCTCCCTGTTGCCAATACTGAGACGGTTAACTGGCTAGACTGTGACACTGACACTGGTTGTCTTAGAGCTGAAATTACAGCAGCTTTTCCTTGAAAAGGTAGCTGTGAGGGAAAATGACAGTACTCCCTGTCTTACGTGGAGGCAAAGCTGCAACAAAAAAATCCAAGCGGTAACGTGGGTTTTAGCAAAAAACCTATCACTCGAATTTCTAAGGCTCTATTTGTCTGTCCTCTCCATGGCTCATTGCTGACTGGCACATATAGGATACCACTGAAATAACAAGCAGCAAGACAATTCTATTTGTGCTGCACCTACAGTGCTGTTTGTAGGCTGACTGTAGTCAAACAATTCCCTAAATCATAGGTGGGTTACTGCTGCTGCCTAGAGGGAACTGGGGAAACAGCAGAACAATTCTTTGTAGCTAGCTGCAGACTTCCAATTAAACGCAGCAACAAGGTGTATTTTGATAAAAGAGAATTAGAATGGATGGCTGACGCACTGGCAGGGGCACTTTTCCAAGAAAAGTCCTGGAAAAAAAAGTTTTTTGTTCCTTACATACACTTCTCTTTCTACCACTAAGTATGTTTGCACTCTCTCAGATTTTGTAAAAAGTCTGGCTATCTTATCCTTATCCTGTGTTCTCTCAGTTTCCTCCTTCCAGAGTCTCTTTATGACTCTTTCCCTTATCCCGGCAGAAATCCCATGCTCTATATGAAGTACTTTACATTTTCCACGTACCTATTGTATAGAATTGATTTAAGCTACATGGCAACATACACACAGCCACCTCAGGGAGAAATTATAGAAAGCTGCATAAGGGTATGAACAGAACAATTCAGAACAGAAAATGAAAGCCAAAAGTTCTTCTATATATACACTAAGAGCAATTTGATCTCTTAAAATTAAGCATTGCTTCACTTCCTCTCTGCTCCCTTCCAAAAACAACTTGCGATAAATGCAGAAATAGCTGCAACAAATACATTTCTTCTTTAACTGAACAGCTTTTATCATTACTATTGCATCATCACACTTACCAAGCAATTTGTTAACTCTCCATATACATGGGAAATTTTACTAGCTGCTGCTTTAGTGTTTTAAAACTATTTGCTGAAATCAGACAAATTCAGGTCACAGAAAATAATACATCAGAAATATTATCCCCAGTACAAACCTTTTCATCTTGTTAAAAGCTCTGACAAGTTAAGCCCAGAAGGAAAGAACTTCCATCCTACAAAAATTTTCTGAGAAACGAGCAGCCCAAGACAGAACAAAATCTACAAACAGAATTTCCGCAGGGTGAATTCTGCCATGTATCATTTTCAGAAGTGCTGTACTCCCTTGAACACCGTATTTCTCATAAAATATTACCTGCTGAATCAGGGCAGCCCACCTGGAGTTCGCCGGTTCCTCTGAGGGGAAAGGTCTGCATGAAGTCCTCAGGCACTGGTCAGGCAGGACACGTGGAGGAGCCCTATCTGCAGGGACCTTGCAGCAGGATTCCTAGGAGAAATGGGAACAAGCCTTTGGAAAAATCAGGAAGCAAGGTGGTTTGGTAGAAAAGACTGCCTTCCTTGTTTTGATAGTCCAAACCATTGTCTCCATCATCATCTTATACCTGCTAGGTAGGACTTTTCTTTATCTTGGCATTAAATCCTGCCAGCTCCTGCACTGGCTCTTGCAGCTTGAGAAGCAGCACCCCAGCTGCTGATTCCAAACACGTCTTCTGTTCAGGTGTCTGGAGGGCTTGTCTACAGTGCAGTTCTGCTTCATTTGGTACCTCTAGCAAAATAAAAGCATTTATAACATGACACAATTATGCGTCCACATAAGTTTTTGGGTTTAAGGTTTTGTTTTCAGTTTTACAATTTATCAACAGCTTTGAATTTGTTATTGAAATACACTTGTCTGAATTAAACACTTACTGTTTTCAACAACTTTTTGTACAAAAATGAACTAAGAATAAAAACTAAAACAAGAAATTGTAAACCAAATACACCCAGCTGTATTTTTTAAGAAGTAAGCATCACTAAAAGGCACTTTAAAATATCAGCTCACCAGCATCCATCTCCAGAGAGGGGATTTCAACTATGGAAGCGGATGGGTCACTCGGTATCACTTGGAAAGCAAAGTATATTTTCAGCACTTTGTCTCTCTCCATGCATTACCTTGTTATTTCAGATTGCCCTTTAAGTCAACCAAGTACATGCATGCTTATATACCATGTAAAAAGATTTAATTGTACAGGCATTTCACATCAAAATAACTGGGAAAGTGTTCACTCTAAGGAATAATTTGTCATAAAAATACTTCTGTGATTTTTAGATATCCACAATGAAGGTAAAAAATAGTACAGTCAAATGAACTGCAGTTGAATGACAGATGTCATTACATCTGAAAGGATTAGAGGGTGTTGGTGTAATCCCATTAGTGGTGAAAAAATACTTTGGGGAAAAAAAAAAAAGACTGACAGAGCCAGCTCTGACAAAAAGCAGCAAGATTTACAGTCTTCAGCCAGGCTTCTAAGAAACAAAAGCCCTACTTCAAAAAACAATGCAAAACCCAGACTCCAAAGGTAACACAGTTATAAAACAAGTTGTAAGAATGATCTACCTGAGATTAAACAGGGGTACATTAAATGTTATGCTAAGACCATTTATCCTCTCGTACTTCGGCAGTTAAAGAATAAAGCCATAAAGTAATCAATTAGAAAAAATCTGGTATTTTAAATGTATTTGAATTGTCAAATAACCACCCTTGAAATACTTTGCTCATGCACAGCTGGGTGAGCACAGTTAACGTTCACAATAGTAATGCTTTTATCTTTAAGGGATGAAAACAGCTTGTTTTTGTTTGTTTGTTTGTTTTTTGTTTGTTTTTTTTTAAACTTGAGGTTGCTACTAACTTGTCACTGTTCTGCTTTTCCTCCCCTTTTTGGGGTCCTTTTGAAAATATTTTGGCCAAAACTACAGCCTATTTTTCCAAGCTATTTTTTTCTTACACAGTGTGCAAACTCAGACAGGAGTGGTAGGACTAAATAAATATCGTAATTTCTGATACTTATTAAGAATCATCTCTAAATCCTTCAGAAAATGGTAAATAAGACAGATTTTATGGGAAAAGCAGTATGGTTTTTCAGACTACCCAAAACTAAGAAGATGTCACCTGCTTACACTACAAAGCTATTCTGTCAATCAGTGTCACTGCTGAAACCTTTCTGATCATCCTGCTCTCCTCCAACTGCATTTTATTTGCGGTAGTCTTGCGTTTTCATTTACAGGACTAACATTGCAGATCACACACCACGTTGTCCAACCAATCTTGTCTCAAGACACAAGTCTCCCGCTATCATAGGGCAATCATTCTTAAATAAATACAGATGTCTGGCATCAAGATTAAAATGTGACTTTTTATGACATTCTGATTATTTTAAATAGAAAGCCTACAAAGCAAACTCAACAAGTAGGTAACAGAGAAGTTACTCGTGTGAAAAAAATAAATTCAGAATCTTCAGTGTTATTACAGTGATAAACATTAAACATCGTGTACATGCAAGATAGTAAATGAAGTGGCAAACATTTTTAAATAACATCTTTAATTAAAGTTTTTGCAAAGGCAAAATATTAAACTTAAAATAGGTCTTAGTACATCAAAATACTAAGTTCTCTAATTGTATTCCAAGCATGGCCTTTGAAACATAATATCCTGTATATCACAGAGGAGCAACCTTGATCTGCAATTGTACAGAATGAATTTTACAAACATAATAAATATATTTACCCCCTTACACATAACAGTATATGTACAACAGCAGTTGACAATAGTAGCTCAGAACAGCAAAAAAGGATATTCCCCCACTCCATATTCTATTGGTACCCTATGCACTCTGGAACATGTCTCATCGGATGACTGTACATATAGCTAACCCAAGGTAGTTCATCCTGTTAAAAAAAAACAAACTCCTTTTGTTCCACTATGTCAAATCCACCAAATAATAAGTAAAAGACACACTGCATGAACTCTCAAAAATAAAAAAAATAGACAACAGGGAAACCAATGGACTGTTTTTTTTACACATTTCCCACCCCATCACAGCAATGGGAAAACACGACTTCAGATGCCAGACACCAATACAAAACAATGTGCAAGTTTATGTCTTTTATAGTCATTACTCTCCAAGTCTGAGAGCAACTCTAATTTCAGTTGGGTGTGTGTGGATGGGGGTGCGTGTGGGGTCATGTTGCTCACAACAAACCCCACGACACTGTGTAAAGCAGCCCAGTGTCAACCACCGCACATGATCCTAAAACCACTCTTCACCTCCTGAACGACGTTTTATTGCATTCAATTAGGAAGCTTTTGCTTTGGGAGGAATTTTGGCTTTTCTCATTTTGTTTTTAAATTATTTTTTTTAAACAAGTTGAGGAGATTGAATCAAAATGAACGGTAGTTAACAAGGTCCCTAACTGCTTCACTGGAATTAAGAAATTTTCCTCTGCTAATGTTTTATGGTGACATAATTACTGCTAACTGTCAAGTGGTGGAATTATTTTCACAGACAACTAAATTTACTTTTAACACTCCTATTCTGCAGCAGAAATAGAAAAAATGTTTGTAAAAAACCTGTTACATGATAAAACATGCTCTTTGCTCTTTTCTAGAAACTGTGCTTCAGAATCAGGTATCATGTTCTTGGAAACTAACTCAGACCACAATTATCACTTCAAATCGTGTTTAGGAAATTGAATGATGCTCAAATGCAACTTGTGAGTACTCTGAGGGAACGAGGAGTATGAAGCCTCAAAGAAATCTTGTCACTAACCAGCAACTCAGGGGGAATAAAATCACATTTTTATTTAAATAGTCCAATATAAAGTTCCTTAAGTGACTAAATTATTTATCATCTCCTTAACAGAAAACATATTTCCATTTGTTTTCATCTTAGATGTTTTTAAATGATTGCACACACTAGAACCCAACAGAATTAGAGCAAAAAAAAAATTTTTTTGATTGAAGCACTGCAGGAAATTTATTCTCTTGGGAATCCCCAAAAAATAATAATAAAAAAATCATACTGGCAAAACAGGTATTCTGCTGAAACTGAAAAGGCACAAGACTCCCAATTTTGCCCAGTTGCTCTACAAGTTTCCATCAGCCATCAAGGTTATAATTATGAAGTTATCTTTCCTCATTTTTTCGTCATAAAAAGGTGCTCCATTATCTGTGCAAATTTTAACATAAGCCCTCTTGAAATCATTAATTGTTTCCATAATACTGAACTATTTGAAAGAAAAGAATCAGCAACAAAAACTATTTCAAAGGGAAAAAAATCATTTATGAACTATGAACATGGGAATCCCTTGCCCTCTGAAAGGAATGGTTTCTGTGGAACCTAGTGAAATGGTCTGTTCAGTTACATTGTTAAAACCATGATTAAAATTCAAGTACAATAGTAAAATTAAGCAAACTACATTCTTACAGCAAGCTGCTACAATAAAATAAAATTAAAACATGCTTTTTGACTTAAAAAAGGAACACTTGATGTAGCAATAAGAGCACAGTTTGGTATGTTCATGTCTGACTGGCTTTCAGAAAGCTTCACAGGTACTTGTATTTGAAGACAAAATTTCTTATCTGAAAAGCATACCGTACAATTAGCTTGCAAGAGACTGTGCAAGTTCAGATAGCTTCATACATCCTTTACAATAGTATAAGCTTAAGTTACCTGTAATGTTCTGCTGTCCCTTAAAAATAAATAAAAAGGCTATTCAGCTACTAGTATGCATGTGGGTGAAAAAATTACTAAGATGTATGAAAATAAAGTGTTGTCCACGTAATCTGGGTTCCAGTAGCATAAACAGGTATCTATTAAAAAAAAAAGTTATTTTCTTCCTTTTGTTGGTTTGGTTGTGCAGTGTTATGGGAATTCTTCTGAAGCCCATTACTTAAGACTCACTGGCAATAGATATGGAAAAGGTGAGGGAAGGAATTAGTTGGTAAATTAATTGCAGTTGTACATAGAAGTGTCAACAGTGGTAAAAATAAAATAATAAAATATCTGCTTTGTTCAGAAGAAAGCAAACACCAATCAGTTTGACATACCTTGAAGCCCCGAGCCAAAAATGTACTCTAAATGATGATGACATTATTTAAGAATGAATTCGAAAAAAATACCAGTTAACTTATCATAAAGCTTATGTACGTAGATAGCTTACTAACAACCACATGGCTCTAGACATGGCCTACAGGCAGTTTTAGTCTTTATCAATGAGAGCACAGGTGTACAAAATCACAGCAAAAAAACACTCCTTGCAATGTATTTGGAGTTTGTTTCTTTCTTTCTTTTACATACTATTGAGACTATGAATGAACACACTTGAAAGCAAGTAAATCAGAATGAAAATTAGGGCAGTGTTCATATACTGCCAAAATACACTTGTGACTTTGTTAAATAACGTTTAGTAAGTTTCATTCTCAAGATTAAAAATAAGGTCGGAACTCATGGGTCAAATGTCTGCTTCTATAAGTCCTCCCCAATTTATTTAAAAACATCTTTGCTGTTGTCCATTTCATTGCCTTCCCAAGCACCCAGTGAAAGGCTTATTTTTGAAACGGTGAGCCACACGAACATTCCCTCCTCAACAGTTTCTGAAGTATAATGCCCATTCCCTCTCCTCATCCAAAAGTAACTGCATTTCTGACAGGGTTCATACAAGAATAATCTATGCATAAAGAAAAGGTGTTCAAGTTCTCAGGAGGAGGGGAACGAGAGGGGAGCAACCTTGCTGCTTTTCACACACACCAAAAAAAACAAAACAAAACAAAAAAAAACATACCTTTGGAAAAGAGAAAGTTGCTACACAAGATTTAGTGCATCCAACTGCTCAATTTTCTGTTACCAAGTCAGTCTAAGGATGCTTTAACAAAATTTGTGTTCTCAGAGCTGTGCAGCTCTCTTCATGAAATTATATGCCACCTGGAAACTTTAGAGAGGTTAACTGCTGCAGGTAACTTATGGCTATACTTTTCAGTAAAGCTGATCTTTGATTAACAGAGTTGCAGCCAGGATGTTAGAATTTTTATGTTACTTTCTATATTAAAAATTTAGTCATTCTTGTGTTCTGTTCAATTATTTCTGGACGTCTGGACTACAGATGTAGTAAGTAGGTAAAGGAATGCATCTATTATGTGATTATCTACACATCTGATTCAAAAGCTCTCCAAAGTAATTTTAAGAGGTCAATGAAAATTGTATTATTCGTTTCAGTTCAATGATGCTGAACCATCACCAAATAGCAAGAATATGGTTTAAAAGTTAAACAGTCTGACTTTGGGACAGGGGGAACCCAGAGCTACAGGTGCTTAGTATTAAAAAAAAAAAAAAATACAGCCCCAAATGAAAGGTATCACTCACATAAAATAATTTTGAAATATAAATGATCATTTTAGCATTTTATAATTGCTAGGAACAACAACTTGTTTATGGGGAACTGAACTGAAAACAACAAATAGATATTATAATTAATGAGCATATCAGAATTAAAAATATTTTCCTTATACAAGTTATTTAAAATTTAACACCTTAATTCTTACCCTTCTGTACAAAGCTTGCGCGCAGTTTAAGTAACATTCTGACCATCCTCACTACCAAAAGGAAGTGTTCAAAGCAAAGATTTGTACACACAATAAGCATTTTCAGATTAATAATCTATCAAAGGGAAGAGTTCCTTCAATCAGTGGAAGAAGTATTTTAAAATCTTAAACCAAGGGAAGAAGGGGGACAAAGCCTTACATGCTAAATACCAGCTGTAGGTACCTGTATGTAGAATTGGTAATTAAGGTATGCCTAACACACAAAACCAGCTCCCAGACAATGCTATAGCTGCTACAGTCCATGGCTTGCTCATCTGAAGTAGTGTCTTTGTTGCCACATTTTACCTTTGTTCCAATACTTTTGTTTATGCTTTATTTCTGATGTGCAGATACACATTTTGGTTGGAGTATAAGTCCAAGTCTCAACCTTTCCTGCTTTTGATTTTTTTCCTTTTACAGGGAGTTTTTTTTGTTTTGTTTGTTTTAAAAACTTCACCATTCTGCATCCCCAATGGCTTTGGAAAATACATAATCTCTTCCATTAAGATTCATGATGCCATCTTTGAGATGAAATTTCCATTTGTTTTTACTTCTATGGATCTAAAAATAGGGAAAAAAGTTGAAGTATTACTCTGCATCAGAAATGGGTATTTATGCATAAAGTACGTTATACAGGCAAGAAAAATGAAAATAACAAGTAGACACACATTACTAGATTGCTATAAACATCTCGAAAAATCAATTCTGCATTTAACTATGAAAAGCAAAGCCTAGTGATGTATCTAGCAGCATTTTTAGCCTCCATTTTTTAAACAGGGAAAACTCTCACAGCAACTGATGAGGAACCATGCAACCACAAAGGCACTGTAAAATCCAAAGCACTTAGAACATTTTCAGATGTGGTTGAAAAGGAAAAAGGAAAAGTATATATTCACTTCTGCTAGTTTCATATGATTAAATTATTTTTGATTGTTACATGAAACTCCACTTGAAAGCCAGATATTCTTATTTTAACAACCATAACAAAGAGTAAAGTTTTAAACTAGTCTTGAAAGAGTCAACCACTAGGTTTATTCTTTGCATCTCTTGTCTAAATTCCATTTTGCTTGTAAAATGGTTTGTTTACTTTATGTACAGACAGTTAAAATATTCAACTTTCATCTTATAATATTAGAGTTTGACTCTGGGATTTCTAATGTCAAGTATTGGTTAGAAGGCAAAAGATTATTTACAAGATTTTCAGCTTGAAAATCTCTGCAGTAGAAAATGCACAAGATGATATAGCTGATAACACATATATGCACTAGTCTTATATTCTATACTTTCTCCTCAATGGTTGATCATTTTATATGATTTACGTTCCAGTTCTCATCTCAAAGCATCAGGTGAGGAAAGTAAGATCTCCAGATGGAGATGATGGAATGAAGCTGAACGTTCAAAAGATTCTAGCTTCCACTTTAAACTACAGTCTTCCCAGTTAAAGTATTAGACGTTTAAGGTGTGTATAAAAGAAATTCATAAAGATAATGCTGGCAGATTAGTCCAGCTATCTGCATCAACCCAAGAAAGACTGAGACAGAAAATAAAAGACATTAATTCCATTCCTCATCTACATTGAGCCCCTATCATGACAGTCTGTGACATAATGGATATTCACATTATAATGGATATTCCTGTTACCATAGGATAACAGAAAGAATAAAACAACAGCTTTTATTCCTGTTCGCTTTACAAATATATCCATGCAGAAGTAACTCTAATTTCGTCATGCCTATTCCCAAACCAGTAGTACCTAACTAAAGGAAGCAGGTGACCCATGCAGTCAAGGAGATCAGAAAACATACAAGGACATGAAATAATACTAAGTACTACTGGTACTACTAAGCCTTACTACTACCAATAGTCGAAGATTTCAATTATCTTATGCCTTCTGAGTAAAGGTCAATGTGCAGCACAATGAGGTGTTTTAGGTACTGGAAAGTCCAGTCCTACTTCATGAAGAAGCTAATTCGGGACCCCACAGAACATAGAACCATCTTCTCAGTTCAACACAGTGAACTGAGGGCTTCAATTAGAAAACATCACCAGAACTGACAGCAAAGAACTGACAGCAAAGAACTGACAAGCATTTTCCCTGGGCTAATAAGTTGGCAATGAACACCCTACAACACTATATACGTAAATTTACGTTCTTATGTTTAATTTAAAACTAAAAGAAACTGACCAAAAATTCAGTCTAAAGAGGTAGAAGAGCTTTTATATGATTTTTTTTTTTTCAAAAGAAAGCATACTTTTGTAAACACAGAGCAGAAGATTAAGAAGATTAAGAAGATTAAGCAGCAAGACAAACAGATAGTCAAAGAAAGCAAGGATCTTTCAGAAAGCTGAAATGCTGTCCAAAAGAGAAAAGATCATTGTAAACTACTCCAGATTAAACAAAAGTGTCATTAAGTACTCTAAAAAAAAAAAAGTTTAGGAAATTTTACAAAAGTCATATAAAAATCAAGGGAACCCCACTGCAATTTTTCAAGTTTCATCAAGGACAGTAAGTCTCATCATTTATTATTAATGTTGTAGAACTACAGTACGCAGACAATCACTAGTACTATTATCTGCTCTGTGGTCACTTTAAGCTAAGTTACTGGAACCAGCAAATAAGCTAACAAGAAAAAGCCTGTCTTACATGGTGTACTTGCACTTCCAAATGGCACTCAACACAAATCTCTCATCAGAAACTTCTGAGTTGCCATAACGTAAGCAGGAAGGTCCTCTGATAAACTGATAGAAGATGGGGAACCAAGAACACTGTTACTACAGTGAAATGAGATTATTCCAAAAGATATTTGTGCTGGCTGAAGTGTGCATAGTTTAAGAATTCGCTGATCATCTGGAAAATGACAAAACATCACCGATCATACAAAGAAGAACAGTAACCAAAGAGCTGCAGAATGATGTCACTGTCCTAACTCACTGTGTAACAAAACAATAGTGACATTCAATGTATATGGAAGGCTGCAATGATGAAAAAACAATTGCACAGATAGAAAAAATGATAGGTTTGAGCGGACAGTTACAACTCAGGAATGAGATCCCAGTGCTCTAAAAGACTTTTCTATGAAAACATCAGCTCTGTGTCCAGTGGGGTCAAAAGCACACATGAAATACTACAGGACACTGTTGCACCACTTAATAAAAGGAAGGTTCAACTGTAACTTAATAGCTCTGATCCTCCCTCAGCCTTATCCACCTGTATCAAATAAGATACAGAAGGATGCAGAGGAATAAAATACCTCTGGAGAATGAAAGAAAGAGTAATCAAATGTTTGGACAGCTGTACAAGTAACAACTATCCAAAGCGTAGTTCTGATTTCAAACAGAGATGACTGAGGAGACATACGATGATCTATGTTACCATATGAGGTACCAAGGATAGTGGAGTGCTCTGTGAGCATCATTGCTACCTGTTCGCCCTCGTCTCACTGTTCAAGATGCACCTGCTCTATCAGCTGATGCAGGACGCAGTATGTTGTACAAGACAGTGAACTTTGTTCAGAACAACTGAGCTGTTGGCTTTATATTTTAGAAAAACTGAACAACGATTGTTTGATAAGTGAAGTGTTTCCAGAGCACTAGAGGCTTCACAGTGGACACTTCCCTACAGAGTTCAAGTTCTTAACTTTGCAGAGGGTGAGGATTTCAGAGTAGTCCTTGTTGCTCAGCTTTAGCAGCTCCCAACAACCTTTTCTGACTGCCTTCATGAACTACCTTGAAACTAACAATTCCAGAGTACCGTCTGGAGGAGAAAGACAGCTAGGATGTACATATTAATACTACTTTCCTCAATCTGATGACAAGCACAAGTAGAATACAGACATAACTGAATATTTTCTATAAGTCATTCTTTGCAATGAAGGTTTTTTTTCTTCAACAATCTTTTCTCTGCTTTAAAAAGGATCTTTATTCTTCACAGTGCAAACTTCACAGAGTAAACTCTCACATGCAAAAGAAAATCCATATTGAATAATCTTTCTGCATGCTACTTCAATAAAAAAGTGCCAAGAGCCTCTGGACAAATTTAAAACAATTCCAGACATAAATGTATCCTCACATATTTCAGAGCAAATATAAAGAAAGAAATTAGCCATGCCAGGGAAGACAGGAGAGTTCAGTGGAATTTAAAGCAAAATAAGTAAAAGCAATCCATATTGCTTTTTCAAAATAGGAAAAAAAAAAAAAAAAAAACATGGCACAGAAAAAACATTCTCCTCTGAAAAATATTTAGTCACCACGAAGAGACATTTTTAGTGATCAGTGAGGAGTTTTCTAAGAAGTCTAAATCTTAATGACTACTACTTTCATTCGTGGCTACAGCAAACTACAAAACTTGTAAGAGTTCACTTCTCATGAGCACAGAGGATCCACCTTTTTTTTACATAATCAGTCAGACATGATACAGAAAAAAGAATTCAGCCAAACTTTTCTAAGCTTTCCTCACTACCACCAAGTCTATCAAAAAATGAAAAATACCTTTCACAGAGACCCATTTTAAAAACAGCTGTCAGTTCTTACATTAACATTCATGTTATAATCTTTACAGATCTACCTATACTTGACAGTCACACAGATATTTTTGTGTCACTTGAAAGTTATGATTTGATAGGAAGAACAGAGAAATTAGAACTCTCACATTTATATTTTACCTTA
Organism: Oxyura jamaicensis; assembly: GCF_011077185.1. Taxonomy (NCBI): domain Eukaryota; kingdom Metazoa; phylum Chordata; class Aves; order Anseriformes; family Anatidae; genus Oxyura; species Oxyura jamaicensis. Next base: position 33,937,690 of record NC_048897.1, read on the forward strand.
TCATACTGGCACACAACAACATTTTCTGTATCAAACAGTTCTTGTCCTTCCTCATCACTCACATCATCTTCACTGTTAAGAGGCTCCTGGAAGAAACACAAGTGAAAGGTTACACTGTAAGGTTATTACTGTTACTTCGATTACTATCAGGCTACAGTCTGTCTATCAACTATGGACCTAAATCTAAAAACATCTGACACGTGATTAGGCTTCCCAGTGGAGGAATCAAGTATATTTCCTTTATCCCCTCCATTATGATTCCTCAGGAGATGTCGTTACCAATTTCAGTGCCGAACTTCAATGATCAAGCCAGATTCTGGACACTGTAACCTTATAGCACCACAAACATTCTTTATTGTAAGTGCTCTGGTGCTTGTCATTTGTTTTTACAAAAATCTATCATTGTACAGATTTTCATTTTTTTAAAGACTCTAAGCAGCGGAAAAGCAACACTAACCACATCACTCCCTACATGCCGCTAGAAATACAAACTCCATGACTTCATTATGTATGTAACAGGAAGAGATCTAAACAAAAGCAGACAGTTTTTGGGGGAGAAAAAAAGGTGTTTTTAAAATGATCTTGCATAGATAAATAAAAATAACTTCTCTAGATGTTCCACTATTTTCACGTTCCTTAAAAATTACCTTTGTTTTTTCCTCTTTCTACCAAAGGTCTCTCCACCTTTCAAACCTTTCTAAGTTGTGCTATTTCCTTTATCCTTTTACTATTTCTGTTTGGTATTTTACTGTGCAAGTCTTACAAGATAACCAAATAAAATCACAAGGATACTTACAAATATCACTACTGAACTGCAAGTCTAATTTCTTCTTCCCAGCACTGCCTTCCCACCTGTACTTAAAAGGATTGTCTTAAAGCTCATTTCTAAACTGCATACCTCTCCCAGATCCTTCTTGCTCCTCTCCTCAAGCATCTGAGAGTTTGTATTGCCAAAACAGAATTCTGATGCACTAAATTATTTTCAGTATGGTGAGAATGGTACAGCTGAAGCTTGTTTCCACCCCACATCTCATCTAAACAGCAAATATTTTGAAAACTTAAAACAACTAGTAAGAACGGTACAGCTTTTCTTAAGACTTCCGTGTAATCCTCGTCTTCCCACCTGCCCCAAAATATATAAGCTATACTAGGGAAATGCTAGTGAGGGAAGAAAAAGGTATACTAGACGTCCTAATTTCTTTCAAAGTAATGTTATATTTAAGTGACTTGAAAAACTTTTAATGGACTGCTCTACTCATTAGCTAGCTCCTGATGAACACGGGGAGCAAAATTAACGGGCTCAGGCATGCTGATAATAAAGCCTTGGCATATAAAAAATAGCATTAGCATTAAGACACATTAAGACAATATTAAGGAACACTCGATATTTAAGCATGATGACCTATACTTTTAACACATTCAGTATGACATCAGTGCTGGTGCTTAGCTGCCTGCCGAGTTAAACCACAGCAGTCTTAGCGTTCAATTTGAAAGAAAACTGTATACCTCAAAGACTGTTATATTCCCATAATCTTGAGAATACCACTTCTATCCCTGTACTTCAGTTTCTTTATTTCCCGTATTGAGGCAGTGGGATGGGGTAAAAAATCAGAAGGAAAAAAAAAAGTAAAAGCTCATGAGTTGAAATAAAGACAGTTTAATAGGACAGAAAAGGAAGAGAAACAATAATGATGGTAATAATGGAAAAGGTGATGTGGATTCAACTTGTAATAGAAAAATACTGTTTGACACCACTGTAAATGTATTACAGAAAAACTGATTTAACTCCTTAATAAAAAATTTAAGTTTTATCTGCGTATAATATATGGGTGATACAGATGGTGAAATACTACAACTGCTCCTCATACTGGCATCTTAAATGAAATCTTAAGATAATTGGAAAGGGTGCAGAGAACTGTGGAAGTGATCTGATAATTCAAAATGCATTTTAGGGATAGATTTAGGAAGTGCTCAATTTCCTGTCAGAAACCTAAATAAAAGTACTTTTAGCTTATTTTTTTCTGTGGGGTTTTTGGTGCAACAGAACAAAACCTGCTAAGAACCACTGGCTCAAGTTCAAAACCAAGCAAATTTGAAGTCTAAATTAAGCACGGTGTTAAGAAGGCAGCAAGTTAGTAAGAACATTCACTCCTGATCCTGACTTTATTAATCAAGGATGTGCTTCTAAGGTGTTTTATAATCAAATTTGAGTTCTTGGGCTCCTTCCAGTCTAACAGAAAGCAACTTAACAGTGAGTAAGATAGAGGCCAGATCACATTATTTGTCCCCTCAGTGTATTAAAAATATGCTCTCCTTTTGTCATTCTGTTATAAGCACTCAGTCCCAAATGGAGTTGACTATTTTTGCTTGGGAAGGTTTCATGGCTGATCTTTCCACAGCATCAGAAATACTACTGAAGTTTTCAGAAGGGCATTCTAATTAACAGTGTTTTCAGTTCCCACCCTACACACACCAACTGCATTTCAAGGTGCTCTGCTAATAACAGTTTCCACAGCCTCAATATGGGAAATAAGGAAACTGAAGTACAAGGACAGAAGTTACATTCTCAAGATTACAGGAATATACCATTCTTTAAGGTATATAGTTTTCTTTCAAGTAAGACTAAAAGACTGTTACTGTTTAACCCAGCAGGCAGCTCAGCACCAGAGAGCCATTCACTCACAACCCCCATGCCCCAGTGAGATGGGGGAAAGAATCAGGAGGGGAAAAAGAGCTCACAAGTTAAAATAAAGACAGTTTAATCGGACAGAAAAGGAAAAGAAATAATAATGATAGTAATAGAATATACAAAGCAAGTGATGCACAATGCAATTGCCCACCACCCACTGACAGATACCCATCCCCAAGCAGCAGTCCCCCCCCAACCCCAGCCAGCCACCCCATGTAATTGTTCAGCATGACGCAGTATCATTATGGTATGGGATATCCCTGCAGCCAGTTTGGGTCAGCTGTGCTGGTTCTGTCCCCTCCCAGCTCCTTGCACACCCCCAGCCTCCTCACTGGAAGGGCGGTGTGGAGGAGCTGAAAAGTCCTTGGCTTAGTGTAAAAAACACAGTACCATGCCAGCTACTAGGAGGAAAATTAATTCTAGACCAGCTGAAACCAGGACATGGGAATATAACAATTTTTGTGGTATACAGTTTTCTTTCAAATACTGTTGAGAAAAAAAAAATAGAGGCATGCTTCAATCTTCTAAATTAGAGTTAATTTTACCTCTTCAACCTGGCCATCTTCACCTCCATCTTTTTCTTTGTCTTCCTCTTCATCATCATCATAGTCTTCTTCCTCATCTTCTTCTTCTTCAGATGATGTGTCTCCTGCTCCATCAACTTGGAGAACAAGTGGTGCTTGTGGTTGTGCCTGCTGTTGTTGTGGTTGCTGCTGACCAGCTGCAGGAATCTGTGCTTGAGCTGGTGTAGGGGCTGCCACTGTTGTAGGTATGACTTGTGTTTTATTTCCTGTAAACAGGATCTGCTGAGGCTGAATAATTACTCCTGTCTGCTGGGAAATCCCTCCAGGGATAGGAGCCAAAACCTGATGAAATAGCATTGCAAGTACAGTGACTGATAACATAAAGTACCATGCTACTTATAAAAAACAATTAAAGCCTATCAGTCCAACTTGGTCTAATTAGAGAAACAAAATTACAAATAATCTACCTATATCAGATAATTTAATCTTCAGTAGCAGCTCACTACTTCAGTAGCACTCACTACTTGGTGTTCACTTTCTGCATTTTGCATTGCAAAACCAAAGAAAACCTACTGTTTCATTTTTCCATTCTAGTAGCTAGCACTACCATATCACCCCAAGTTCCAAGAACAGTTAATTAATGTTTAAATTCAAATAAAATACTATTTTTAAAGCTTCTTCATAAAACACTCAACTTTAAACTCTCTACATATTCTTATGCCTAAACTGCTGAACTCTTGACACGATACTAAACTCAATGCCAACACATCTTGGATGCACAGTTCACCTTGTAGCTGAACAAAAATCCTGGCAAAACATGCTGTATTCAGTAATAAAATAACCGGTTTGGGGTTTTGTGCTTTTTGTGGGGGTATTTTTTTTAAAGGTATTTTCTTCTATGCGTTCTGTAAGAATCATTTTAACTGATAAACACATTTGTGAAAGGATACAGACTAACACTATGCACGTAATTGTCATCAGAGATGCATAAAAGCAATTTTAAACTAAGGCCAGTCTGAATTTTGCAAGAATAAAAATGACATTTAAGGCAACATTTCAAAATTATTAATTTTTAAGAACACTCCTAATTAAACTTTCTTTTTTTTTCAATGTATTAATTCTGTCTTTGTACTCCATTTCAATTTGCCAGCAAAAATGCAAACTTGATTAATTATTACTATCAGGTTTCTACTTTCAGGAGTGTATATATATTTTTTTTCTTTTACCTGCTGTATAACAGGTGCTTGTACACCACCAGGTTGCATTTGTGGTATGACCTGCTGCTGTAGAACAACTGGCTGCTGTGGCTGAATGATGTACTGAGCTCCATTTGCAGTCCTAACTACTTGGAGGATCTGGCCTGTAATAAGATAAATAATTATCAAATGAATCAAAGAGCAGAAATACCCATTTAAAATTATTGTAGTTTAGAAACTATGCTATGTTATTTCCAGGGTCCTGTCAGATGCCTGCCCCCCCACACCCCATTCCCAGACTCAAGCTGGAGTCCCTCCAATTACCACGCTGTTAGAAATTCTTCCCTGCATAACTTTCCTTACAATATTAACATGCAGCTGCCTTTTGGAAAAGTCTCTCCTTACACTAATTAACCATTTCTCCTTCCTTTTCCCACAATACCTACTCTGTTTAACTACCCTATAAGCTTTATTACACCTATCCTCACTTCACAAAACACAAGGACTCACACACCTTCAGAGACGGCCTCCAACTCTGAATAGAGGGAGCCAGGACATACTTCAACACACTTTTTACATTTCTATTCAGAAAGATGGAGGAGGAGGAAGAGAATAACTTAAATGAGATAATCCTCAACTTCACACATTTCCCTCAAATAATCACTTTTGCTGTTCTCCCTCCACAGCAAAATGCAAAGTCCTGTTTAATCAAACAGTGAGTACATCTGAAAGAAAGAAGTACAGTTCTGCAGGCCATCCTAGTCCATTCTTCAAGCAAGCACACTAAAAACATTTGTAACTGAAAAAGAAAATGATGACCATAAAAAAGTAACAAGTAGTAACATACGTGCTCCTGTAAAGCACTTATGTGCTTCCTTAAAAACTGGAAGGACTTAAATTTCTAGAACAGCTACACATTTCAAATTCATTTCAACTACATATCCATTAAACACTCAAATGTTTAAAGCAGGGAGGCTAAGTCACAAGTGATTCTGAGTAGACTAAGTTAATTATTCTGGCAAGAGCCCCATGTGACTCTAGAAAATTGAGCCTTCTCAGATCTTTACTGTCAACACAGCCTACCTAGAATCAAGCTTATGCCATCAGCATAATACATGTACAAGTACATAAAGCATCAGTTAGGCTGTTCATAAAAATCACATTTATATTTTAAGTGTACAGCATGACAGTATTTAAACATGATAAATCTAAAATAGAATTAGCATTGCCAGCAAAATTAGAAATTCCACTGTGTGCTTAGCAGATACCCAAGACACCTTAAGACACTCCTCATCTGCAGTCACAAGTGAAGCGATCTTCATCTTTTATAATCAGTCTAGTATCTCTCCTCTGATAATGATTCATAAAATTCAAAATATGCAAAGGGGATAGACAGCAATACCTGTCTTCTTGCTTCATGTACCTGTCTATAAAGCACAGAAGATGTGCACTGAATCTAACCCAAACCATTGTTTGGTTCATAAGACTAACCAGTTGGTGAGCAAGAGTCCAGAAGTCTAGTGAAGAGATGACACTACTGGCTAAGGGTTGATTCCCAGATTTTGAGTTTTATAGCTGGGATTAAAATCCAGGGTTTCTCCCTCCCAAGCACCCACAAAACCGTTGTTTGACCTCAGTATTACGACAGTTACCTGAATTTGTAAGTATCTGCTGAACAGGAGTAACGCCAGCAGGGAGAGCCAACGTAGCTGCAGTGGCTGCAGCACTCTGAAATACAGGAAAACCTTTTTAACCACAAGTGTTATTGCCAATGTTCCATGTCACAACACACTGCCTGAAAATATGTACCTGTTTTTATATTGCTATTTACAATGTTTGCACACATGCAGTTGAAAAGCAGGCATTAATCCACTGTGTATTTACTACGTATTAAAAAAAAATCATTCTTCCTTAGTAGGAAGAAGACAAGTAGCAATCACTAAACATCACACCTAAACCCAGCTGCACAGTGTTTCTTGGTTTGTCTTTATGCTCAGCAGATTTTTTTCCTCTGCCCTGTCTGCTGACCTAATACAATACTGCATTGCTTGGGTGGCTATTTTACTTGCACACGTTCAAATCTGAAGAAAAACATGGTACTTAAACAAGGATCACGTTCACCTATCTTGTTTTCACAAGGAGTTTACAATTTTCTTCATTCTACAAATGATTTGCATTTCATGTTCCAAATAACATACATCTTTTGTGAGAATATATGCATACAGTGTACTGACTGTTGACAGAATGACTGGTATTTTCTCTCAAGACATCTGGCTAAAAGAGAAAGCCAAGGACTCTCAATGGGTAATGATTCTATCTTACAAGGAAATTGAATTCCAACATAATCACGTGAGTTCCAAACACAAAAATCTGCATTATGTCTTTTACTCACACAGGGACATAGACTTCTCCAGAGGCTTCTCCATTTCAAGGGTCTAACTTCAATTACCTTTTAAAAAGCCTCCCTTCTCTCATCATAGAGGAACCATGGGAGATTCCTGTCTGCTACAGAAAGGATTTAAACTTTGTTACTGGGTAGAGCATATACCTCTTGTTTCTAAGAAATATGATCTCCCCTTACTGGCTGATCCATATAGTAGTTAGAATTTCCAAAATAAGACAACACCAAACAAAATTTGAAAATGCTTTACTGCATCCTCATGTCCCAAAGGCAGATAAATAAATTCTCATTCGTCTCTGCACTCCAAGATGCTCAAGGTCAGATCCAGTCTCTAGTACCAAACTAAAAGTCTATTAGAAATACACAATAATTCCAAATGAATTCTGTAAAAGGGTATTTATTGAATAGTACTCTTCTGCTGTATACAATTCATCTGCATTTTGGCAACAGCAGAGTTTTAAAATCCCTGCATACTCATTTTTGCCCAAAGAGATCTAACTGAATGGAGACAAGAACTACGTAGTACTACAAGTACTACGGAAGTTACAAATTAAATTGAAATAGTTGTAAAACATTTTAGAAAAAGGTAGATATTGTGTTCTCAGCCTCTGGGTAAATCATGCCATTTAAGTAATGAAGTTCAGATTCTTTTCTATCAGGTAAGCAGGTAACAAAGAACTGAAAGTTATGCAAGTTGCTGATGCTTTCTGTCTAATCATGAAACCTTGTTTCATGTGCTTTTACCATAGAAGTGGTAAAAAACATAAATATATAATTAGAATAAAAAATAATTAAATATTGTTTTCAATAGTTAAGATGTTGTTTTCAAGGACCTGCAAAAGCATTTAAAGCAAGACAATCAAGATTAACCTCTTGAGATAAAAACTGAGATAAATGGATAAATAACAAGACTGTTTTATATCCTCCTATAAAATTTATGAATCTAAATAAAGAGACCAGAAAAGATCAATCTGAATTACTAAATAATCTCTCATTTGCTATAAAATTAAATTTTCAGAACAGTTACTGTTGTTTCCTGCATCTAGCAATACATTTGTACGTGTTACCACAGCTGTGTTGGTATATGACAAATATATCATCATGCAGATTTTCACCACACTTCTAACTTAAATAAAGTTTTGGTTTAACCCACTTAAAGCAGAATATCAAGGTAAGTCCTAGATTAGTTACCAAAACCACGTCCTGGTTACTTCTCCTAGACTATCATTACAGCAGCAGAACTCAAAGATGACAGACAACTTTACCGATGTGTCCTACTTCTCTGATGACTAATACCAGATTTGTGTTTACTATTTAGTCAAAACGACTTGTATAATGACAGCATACGTATGTATAAACACCTTTTCTTACCATGCCCGATGTATTCATGTGTGGTATCAGCTTGGAATCTGGCACAATAACCTGCTGCTGAGGTGCTAAAAAAAAAAAAAAAGAAAAAAAGAAAGCATTTCATGAAAATGATGCAGTTGGCCCCCAAAAAAATCCAAGCCAGAACAACTTAGAAACTTAGAAAAGACATTACACAAACATCAGCTGGGCTTCAGAACAAAAACAGCTACTGAGCAGCCTCTGACCTTAGTAAGTTTTACTGTGAAGGCAATACATAAGAGCAGTTCTGAGAGGTAGTATGGCTATTTTGGCTTTACAGATCTTATTTCAATGGCATCAGACTGATCTACTCTGATCCTATGTAAAGCAAAATTTAAAATATATTTCTGAAATGAAAGGTATATAGGACATTTTTATAAATTAGCTGACGTTCAGATCAGAGTTCTCCAAAAACATCAACTAACAGTGATTAACTGTTAAAACAGACTGATTGCAAGGACTGCTGTAAGGTGAAGAAGAGTATGTTAACAGGACACAGGAGTTAGCTTGAATGTGGTCTAGTTAGCACACCTGTTAACAAACTTGTGATCTTCGCTGACATTTCTGATGTAGTAAATGAAAAATCATCCAACACCTATCCCATACAACACAACAGTTTTGGTGTGCTACTGAAAATAGATGGCTAAACTATGTGAACAATTAATCTATTGATCATCTATAAGTGCAAGTGTCCAGAATGCTATGGAACAGATTGTGAGTGCCACCATCAGAGACTGCAAACTGGAAAGCGACAGAGCAATATGAACTAATCATCAGCAAGGTATTTTCCATGCAATCCTGTAAAATCCTGTAAACTTAAGGTTATTGAGGTAACAGAGTTTCTGGAAAGATTCTGGAGAGGGAAGCCCCACAACACTACACCAAGATCCAAGGCCATCTTTCCAACTTATAGGAAGCCATGACCCTGCACGAGAATCACACACAACACAACAGGAACAACCATGCTGACTGTTCCCGCCTCTCTCTGGGACTGCACCAAGTTGTGTAAGGAACCACTACATCAATTCACACAATCCTCCCACTGCACCACCTCCACCATGGAACAGGGAAGTCATGCAATTTGTTAAACTGCATGTATCTGTGATCAAAGTGCTTCAATATCCAAATTCCTTTAGCCTCCACATTGTCATTTGGTCTTAGGACACAACATAGGGCAACAATTAATCAGTTTTAAACACGTTACTGTAGGCGGGACTGTATTCTACCCTAGCAAACAAAGGGGGGAACAGGGACCTCTGTATCAGTAGTGGGCAATGTGATCAGTAGCGTCACAGCTATTCATCTAAGCAGCCACTAGAGGTCTGGGTAAACAGATTCTGTAACTAGAGTTGAGACACCCAGCTCATTTCAAGATGCGTTAGGGGGGTCTTAAATCTCAAAACAGATTTTATACCAGCAGTCCAAATTGATTTATTTCCAGCCAAAAACAAAGTAATATTAGAAGAAAACAAACAAACAAAAAACAGTAACAAGTTATTTTCACACTAGTTCTTCTCTGTATTGAATAGAAACTTTTTTAGGGGAGGGTGGAGAAGGGGAGGTCAATATGCAGTTACCTCTTTTGTCTATGACAACATAGGTCCTGACCTATGAAACCTGATAAAAAGACTGAAGTCCCTGAGTAAGGCAGATAAATATTTTTAACCAACAATAGCAATAGCACTCTGAAAACTCAGCTGAAGCAGTTTATGGGTAGCAGATTTGTTTATGCGGCAAACTCGCAGCAGAATCCAGTACCGTTCATCTTATTTTTTAAATTAAATTGTAAATGGTGAAAATGTTGTTTCCCTGATATTATTAATGGAGAATACACAAGACAATCACTACAAGAAGCAATGCTTTTACAGCTAACTCAAACGTACCTTAAACACCCCCTGTACAATTTGCTACAACCATAAGAAAGACAGCTGTTAAGCTTTTCACTTGAAACCTGTTCCAACATGAAAACATCTACGTATATTCAGGCCATTAAAGAGGTATTTTTCACATTCTAGCATCTACTTACACTTAACAAACTCTTTAAATATTTTTTAAAATAATTTGCTCCTAATGACATTACGATCTTGTGAATAAGCTGCCAACCGTATACGTATATTGTCTTGAAATTACGGAGCTGTTAATGGATTTTTGCCACAACCTGAAAGTCATGTATTTTGAAAACATATGTTAAGTAGTAAGAGAAGAAATCAGCTTTTCCAAAATCTTCTGAAAAATTACTAAAAGAAATGCTGAGATACGTTTTCACCAAGACAGCTCTCTTGACCCATTAAATAGTCAAGCAGAGACAAAGTTTGACATGACACAAAGCTATCCACAGGATAAACATCCTTCCCCTAGATTTCAAATATGCTACAGAAGGAGTTGGTCTAATTTGAGAGTCTTTCACCAGAGATGTTAAAGAATAAGCCTGACCTTGCTGAGACGTTGGAATAAGAACCTGTTGTGGCTGAGACTGCTGCTGCACAGTCTGCTGTGGCTGAGGTTGTGTGTGATGGTGGTGATGGTGATGCTGTTGTTGCTGCTGTTGCTGCTGCTGCTGTTGCACCTGCAACAAAAGCTGCTGCTCTTCTGAATGGAAGCCATCTACAGCCTTGGACTGCATCAGCTTGTTCTCCCACAGCTAGTTTGAGAAAGAAAAGAGACATCTTTCTGTACCATTTTTACTCAGCAAGACTTGTAACAATATAAAGACTACTATATAATTGAATTTGTTTTCACTGTTTATCTCGTGCAGTCTATTTGGCCAAAAAGCCCCCGGCAAATACGGATTGAAGAGATAACTTCACATAAGTAATGCTTTAATAAGAATTAAATAATCCCTTCAAAATCATCAGTTCAGGTTTTAACATTCATTCATTCTTTCTTTCTTCCATTTGTGGAAGGATCATAACAACCCTAACAGAAGCATGAATAAACTGACATCTTTAAATAGTTTTAAGGTTTGCCACTTCTTTACCTTCTTTCTTTCTTATCTCCTTCATCACAAAAATCAATTCTTTATTACAGCTTTCCCCAAGCCATTTCTTCCTGGAACTTCTCAGTACAAGTTGCATGAAGACTATTACCTGATAACACGCTAACAGAAACTACCAGTGTAACTAAGATAAAGTCTCTGTACAAGCACTGGAAGTTTCCACAACAGTATCAAAATCAGCCCCTTCAGCCCTGCAGCTTGGGATGTCAGTTGAAAGTCTCTCAAGAAAAGCCACAACCACCAAAGCAGCAGCTCTTGCAAAAACAGTAACCTGAGTATTTTGTAACACACTGTAGTCAAGGAGGTTATGGGCACATAAGACTCCCGATCTCAAATCCTGCCTAGGACTCCCTAAGCCTTCCTTTATTTCTCTTCATGCCACTTTTCCTCATTGAATCTTTTCTGACATGATCTGCGGAACACACCTGTAACAAAAACAGGTGCTTTTCTTAGAGCACTTACTTTCTCTTTCCCTCAAGCCAGGTCACACTTCCATGGAAGAGAATTCTTCAAATGTTTATTTCTAACCTAAGTTCATATGCCACCCATTTTTTAATACTTTAGTAATACTCATGATGTTGGACATCCCGTTTATTGAAGGAAGCCTTATCCAACAGCTAAAATAAGTAGGTACCTACTTCCACAGTTTCCTTTTACTTTATTTCTTCCCTTTTTTTCTGCCTTTTATTTTTCCTTTTGAAAACTTTCTACTTTTGCTCAGGAAGCTTTGGAAGAATGGTATGGCAGACCCAGTACAGCTCAGGTCAACACCATGCCTTTCTTTTGGCTCCTCGTTAACAATTCAAACACACTGTATATGAAAAAAATACTCTGAATCAGAGATATTTGGAGTAGTGTGATACGCACAGTGTGTTTTATTGCATACCAATTCCCCAAAACAATACTTCTGCACACCACAAGTAGTATCTGCAATAATCTGGCAATGGAAATAAGTCAAAAACATCTTCACTAAGACAAAAACACCAAGTAGAACAACCATTTTATTTTTCCAGCATGGAAACCTTAAGAATTGTTTTACCTCTAAAATAAACATATTTTCCCTCCCTTTTCTTTTTTACTGAAGAAGTGATACAACTTTTCAGGGACTGAAACAGTTACACTGTGAACTGAGATGCCACTGTTAGTTTATGTCAAGTTTGACATGCCAAATTAGAGCAAGTAAACAAAGTGGCCAGACCTCTTTCTGGAGCAGCATAATCCAAATGACGTGGGGCTACAGACATGCAGATCAATACACTGCTTTGATAATTAAAAATTAGTATTTTATTGCGTACAACAGTAGACAGACCTGAGAACTATTCAGTGTGTTGATCTATTTAAAAAACTTTTCAGTTACAACTTACTGTTTTGAGTTCCATAAGAACTTGTTCATCCACTCCTTCATCCAGAAAAACTTCTCTGACATCATTAATGACATCTTCAATTACAGACCTGTACAATTTAGGCTTAAAAAAAAAAAGCAAGTAGTCAGCATTATTTTTGAAATAAATTTAGTAGTGTAACATTAAAATAAGATTTTTTTCCAAAAAAATAAACCCTCTGAAAAGTGCACTACAGAATATGCTGCACATTTGAGTGACTAAGATATGCAATAAAGTATATATCAGCAAAAACAGCTCAAACAAGGTGAAAAGGGAAGGGACCGTCCACTATCTTTTGTGTCACAAGCCTTCAAGCCATTAAGGAGCTTAGCTCAAAACAAGGAAAACAAGATTGTTTCCATTTAGCAAAATGTGTTGCCAGATTGCCAGTGTATGTGCTAAATATGTAAACATATATATATTTGCATGTGTGCAAAATATTTGTGTTAAAGAAAGCCAGGAGTTCAAAAGAATATTAGGTAAAGGCATAGAGAAGAAACTCATCAGTGCTTGCTAATTGAACAGGCATCGGTTATGGCTCAGGATGTTGCTGAGCTGAAAAATGTTGAAGCCTCAGAAAACTGGAAGTGTTCATATATGAATGTCCTGTTCTTCCTTAACACATCTATTTACAGAAACTACCGAAGACAGGATATTAGACTAGACAGACTTTTGTTTTCACTCAGTACTTATGTTTTTACATTACACACTTTTCAGGGGGCAAAGCTACACATACGCATTTCCTATTACACTGATTTCATGCCTAAACTGTCGTTGGCAAAGCAAACTGTTAATTCACTTTAGGTTGCCCAGAGAGGCTGTGAACTCTCCATCCTCAGGGATGCCCAAAAGCTGCCTGCATGCAGTCCTAGGCAAGCTGCTCAAGCAGCGGGTTGAACTAGGTGACTGCCAGAGGTCCCTGCCAACCTCAGCCACTCTGTGAATTTTAAAACATGGGTACAATTTTAAAAAGAGAATACTTAACCTTAGCAGTTAATGCGTAATATTTAATTCATAGGACCGTGGGCTAATTGTACCATACACGTGCTGTACCTTTTAAGCAGATACCACTGCTTGGACCTCTCTACATGTGTGAACCTCAACGGTACTTTGGTGGGGTTTAACTATCTGTGCTATCTAATTGCATGGTAGAACTGTGAGGTCTGGATTAGGGTTAATCAGCCTGCAGCCTGTGAACCATACATACTTCACTGTTCAAGGCTGTTCCTTGGCTGGGTACAGGCTGTTCCTAAACTAATCTGAAAGTAACTGCAATTTCTGTCAGCCGACATCTTCCTCCACCTCACTCCCTGACTTCCTGCCAAAAATCCCAAATGATGCCACACATCAGATACGCTGCACACAAGCAAAACAATCATCCTCTGCTTGTACAGTGGGTTTCACACTCCAGGGGGGCTGTCCCTCTAATGGATGTGTAAGAAATCTGCACTGAGTGCACACAGCGAGATAGATGGGCACTGCTGGAACTACACAGATTTACTGCACTTAAAACACATCTTTTATGCACGCACAGTTGCTTAATGCATCCCAGAAGTGCTGAATCTGCTACAGATATGCTCAAGATTACACTGCACGTGTTATGAAACAGAATGGTTACACCTCCGTTATGGAGTAAAGAAGGAGGGAACAGCACATGATTTACCAGCCCTGAACAAAGCTGAGTAGCCAATAAGCAAAAAACAAATCGAGTATCTTTGCCTTAAAATGTTAAAAAACACCAATACCACTACCACTCTGGTCAGGAAATCCACCCCCAACATTTTGGGGAATGGCAAGCTATCAGCACCCTGGCTTTTTTTCCATTTCACATTTCATTACGTTGCCCTTTTGCAGCTTTAAAATAACACTTGTCTCAGCAAAAACTTTCTGGCCCCAAGTAACAGGGGATGTTTGCCTTACCTGAAAACTACATTTACAGCACCTATGTCCAGAAGAAACAAAAAACAGCAGATTTGCATTTTTTTCCTCTCAAAACAGTACAGAACTGCATGCCTACATCTCTAAGTTGCAAGTAGAGTATTATTTGTGCTTATAGAGACATTTGAAACAGCCTTTCAAAAGCTGACTACTCTTGCGCACTAGCATTTTAGTTCTGTGCAGTGAGGAACTTAGAAATACCAAGCATCATTAATAGGATTATTTCTCCACTTAGATTTAATGCATAGCAGATGCAAAAAGACATTGTACTTAATAACATTAAGCCCTATTATTTCTATAATTAAACAAATTGCATAAAGCTTACACAATTCAATTAGAACAGAAATGCCACTTGACCTATTCTGCATATTGTTCCTCACTGTATTAAAAGCATCTGTTTCCTAAAGACAAAACCACGCTCTGCAAATAACACACTTAGCCATAGGCACATGAGTTGCTTCGCTTCAGTCAATGGAACTTCCTCTACGCCTGAAATCACGACCCAAATTCCTGGAGGTTGCATTTTCTCCTTCAGTCATCTACTGGGTTCACTTTACTACTGAAGCAGATTTTACACAAACAGGCCCTACTGACCTCCACCAGCAACTGCCTCCTGTCAGGCATTTCTGGAAGGTGTCTTTACAAGGCTTTCTTGGAATATAAAGCCCAAGGAAAAAATACTTGGTACAACAGGTATAGCAAACCGACCCTACAGCTCAACGGTCTGCTTGGGAACGTTTTCTTTTTTTTTCCTGCATAATTAGGGGGGAAAGCAAATGTGAAGACCGGGATACTGCTTTCTTGAGCCTAGCACCAGTTTAGCATGAGAGCAGAAAGGGAGGCTGCGAGCATAGGTGCCATCGACGTGGTGTCACTCTGGGGTACCTCCAGCAGCCCAGGTGAGCAGCTGAGACATCAAGGGCACCACAGGCATGCAATGAGCCTGAACAAATGGGGCTCATGAACATGGCCAACAAACCCACAAACAGTGTGTGAATGCATGCCTCGCTTTGCATGAGCTGTACAGCACAGCAGACCTGACCATGGGCCAGAATTTCAGGGCACTGTTCTGATCAGCCAGTATCACAATATGCAATACAGCCACTGTTATATGATTAACAGAAAAAGGAGAGGAGCAGAGAAAAAATATCTATGCTTTATGATGAGATAGTGTCTGACCCCCTGCACTTCCCAATTTTACATCCACATTCCCACCATAGTCAGACAAATCTTGGCTTGGCTGGCTGAAAACATTTGCTGTATATGCTCATACTGATCATGCAATCAAGAAAGATGCAACTCCTATAAATGGAGCAACAGTGCCTTTTTGAAAGCCATCCATAGAAGAATTTTGAAAACTAACACGAAATGCTCTTTTGCTACTTCAACAGAAGTAAATCCAGCAAGTAAAATCACAAAACAGTCTTAAGCCCCAATCTTCAAAAGGAAGCATGCTGTATTGTTTTAGACATACACTAACTGTTGGCTTCAAGTATTATTTACAGGATGCTCAAGTTGCTTATATAAACTGCCCAAAACTCTGCAGTCAAACGACAATCTTTCCATACCCTACTTACGCACTCAAAAACCAAACAGAGGAACACAATTACTGAGCGAGCCTACAAAGATGGGACAGCAGGTGAGCTAAGCTCTGCAATAAATTTTCACGTTCAGTCAAAGAAAGCAATGAGAACATAATAGAAACTTAAAAGATCGCTATTAAAATAATCATGCTTTCATCTGGTTTATATTAAAGTGCCTCCCTCATAAAGAGAGCATTACTGTAAACTTTGAGCCCTTTTAAGCGCAAACATACTCAAATCACTCTTCAATAAACACTATCCCAAACACTTACTATACATGAAAGACAACAATTAAAATTCCTGATTTATTAGATATAACCACAAACACATAGAAAAGATTTAAAATCTAGTACTTTCCCCTCTGGGAACATAGGGAAACAATTATATTCCACTTTCTCTGTACATCTTGTAAAGAAAACTCTGAGCGTGGTGAAACTGCTACCCGTGCACGCACACTCTCCAAATCCAAAGAGCAAGCAGCTGGCTATTTTAAGAAATGCCACATGCCTTTGGGGGCCTACACTTCCTACATTCCACCAGTTCTGAGGGCACAAAAGCTGCATCTCTTTGTCACTGTTATCAAACCACTCGGGACTCGGCAGCTTGGGTTTCCAAGAGCCAGCACATCATGAATAGGCGCTGCATGCTTTGTGCATCTGACTGCAGTTTGTTCCCGGTTACTTCTGCCGATGCCCCTGCACTGCTGCCAGCCCCTTTCTGCTGGGGTGGAGACGCAGCTTGAGGCCAGCTACACCACAGCCACAACAGCGCTGCAGAGGTAACTAATTTCAGTCACAGTTACATCAAAGAAGAGAGCGTAAAAAGCAGCAGCACGTAAAATCTACACTGTATGTCATTAATAAAACGTGCTTTTTCTTTTAAACATTGTCACAGACTTTTACAAGTAATTACGTTTGCCAGCTACAAAACTTTACACTGCATACAACTGTTAACATTTTATATCGGGCCTTTACTAGGAAGAACAGCTGTCTAGCAACCCACATTTGATAGGATGCTGATGTGATACTACTGCACACCAGGCTCCAAATCTGGCTTGCTAAGGCCATCATCTGGCTGCAGTACTTCCAAAAGTTCCCACTCCTCTTTGATAACCCTGAGGTAAGCATCATCACCATTGCTACAGAGCGAGGCCTGATTTTTACCACAGATTGCGAGGTTTTACTACTTTGATGAAATTTAGCTTAAAGCTACTGGAGTCAGGCTCATTTTAAGTTTTTTTCTTCTCTAATTCTGAACACCATGTTCACACAGACACCTTCCAAGAGTTACAGAGTTACAGAAGTTACGTTACTCCAGCGCAGAGGTGCAGCACCAATAAGCCTTAGCAAATTACCAAAAGTCATTTACAAGTGCTCTGAAAATCATTCAGTGCATGTATTTTCCTATTCATTAATAGCTTGGTAGAAAGAGAGAAGTGAAACCTTGGATTTACTATATGGAGACAGACCCTTTTCATTCAATCAGAAAATAAAGGCAGCGGTTTACAAACAGGACAACCAGCAGGTTCAGATCACACGCAGTCGAAATGCATCCTGTCAGCAACTGACCCGCACGTAATGGCTGACTGCTGTCCGAAATTCTCCTGATACAAAACCTGACAAAATGCTACAAAGCAACACAACTCCCTTGCAATTGCACGACCTTACTTCACAGGTAGTCTATAAAATTTTGGATTTGGAAAGGAAATCCTGCATGCTTTGCATGTGGTTTTCTATAATGTTTTGTAGAATACGAAATATTGTAATTAACTCAAGTATTAGTGAAAATTCCAAGATATTAATGAAAATTCCGAAACCTTTGCCCTTCTTAGACTGCAGTAAAATCTTCCCAGACTACAGTAAAATCTGCATGCATCCGTCATCTTTAGTTACCAGAAGCACGTAAAACTCGTTAAGTAGTATCTGCGGCCCAGGGCCCCCAGACAAAACTTTAATATTAATGATACTTCTGGTGCAACAGCTGTAGGCAGATGTTGGCCAAGTGCCACACAGTTAGTACCACATCTCTCCTTGACATACCGGGGAAGAACCATTTCAATTCTACTTTCCCCATCCAGCTGAAAAAGCTCGGTGGAAGACCGTGTGGGTAAAATGCTAGTAAATGCTAGTGACCGAAAAAAAAAAAAAAAAACGAAAAAAAAAAAGAAAAAGGAAAGAAAGGGGGGAGAGAAAGGTGAACGCTTTTGGAAGGCGGGAGAGGCTGGAGGCGAGGGGCGCGCAGCCCGGCTGCTGTGCGAGGCGAGGCAGCGGCCCCGGTGCGGGGAGAGCCGGGGCCAGGCGGGCTCGGAGGGACAAAAAGCCCGGCTGGCAGCCGCCGCCGTGGATGCATGCACCTCCCAGCCCGCGCTCGGCGGCTCTCTCCCTATTTAAAGGCTGATGTGGTGTTTAAATGGAGAGGCGGTGACGTGGGGCTGGAAAGCACCTTCCCATCCTAGCAGAGTCTATATTAGAGAGCGGCAATAGCTCTATATAAACAGGGCAGCCACAGGGAGGAGGAACACAAGGAGCAGGCAGGCAGAAAGGCAGGGGAAGCCATGATGGATCTGAGAGCCACAAACAAGGGGGCCGAGCCTGCAGCCGGGACGCCGGGTTTGTCTCCGCCAGCGTTTCGGGGCGGGGGTCGCGGCCGGGGGGCGGACAGCGGGGGAGAGGAGAGCGGCGCTGGGGGGGCTCGGTGGCCGCGCAGGTTGGTGTGACTGCTTATTGCGAACCTGTGTGAGCGCAAGCACAGCAGCCAGCCACCCACGAAGGTGCAGAAAGCACGAGAAGGGACACGGGGGGGAGAGGGGAGGGGAGGAGGGGAAGAGTTTGTCTTTGTAAAATAAATACTGCCTCGCTCGCTGCAGAAAAAGTTCCGGGCTCGCGCCCGGCAGAGCCGACCCGACCCGCGGGGCTGGGAGAAGTGCTTTTCAACCATCGTCTCCTTCGGATAAAGCAACATAAAATGGCTCCAGCGGGGCGCGAGCCGGGGCCGCCGCCGCACCGACACCGGCCGGGGGCTCCCGGCGGCGGCGGCAGCGCTCCCCCGCCGCTCGCCCCTTCCCCGGGCGGCTCCCTCCGGCGGCGGCGGCGGCGCCCCCGGCCCTTCCCTTCCTTCCCCTCCCCGCCGGACCCCGGCCTCGCCGCCGCCGCCGCCCCGCGCCCCCCTCGGCTCCCCCCCGGCTCCCCTCGGCCCCGCTCCCGCCGCCCCCGGGCTCCGCTCTCCGCCTCCCCGGCGCCGGGCGCCACAAGTTGGCTGCCCCGCCGCCCGCCCCGGGGGGCTGCCCCGTGCCACCCCCCTCCTCCTCCTCCTCCTCCTCCCGTCCCCGCCGCCCCCTTCCCGCCGCCGGGCCGGGGGCAGGGGAGGGGGCCGGGGCGGCCCGAGGGCAGGCAGCGCGGGGGTAGGGGCCCCCCTCGCCCCCCGGCCCGGTCCTTACCACGGGGTTTGTGTTAGTCGAGCTCGCCATGTCCCGAGCCCCCCGGGACGCCCCCAACCGCGGAGCGGGGGGGTAGGGGGGGGAAGTCGCCCCTAAAACAATAAACCCGCCCGGCTGCCGTGCCCCCCCCCCGGCCTCTACCCCCCGCCTTCAGAGAGCCCCGCGGGCCTGGCCCGGCCTCGTTCGCCGGCCCCGGGGGCTGCAGCCGCCGCCGCCAGCCGCCCGCTCTGCCCGCCGCGCCCCTTTATATAGCGAGAGCCCCGCCGCTGCGCGAGCCGACAGGGCGAGAGGGGGCCGCGGGCGGGGGGTGGGGGGGGCCGGCCCGGCACCGCGAGAGCTGCGCGCGAGAGCGCCGCGGCGTCACGTGAGGCGCCCGCCCGCCCCCGCCGCCGCGCTGAGGCGGAAGTGGCCGCGTGAGCGCGCTCCCGGGTTTTACCGAGGCGGAAATGGCGGCGCTGCCGCCCTCAGGGGCCCGCGGCCGTGACGTCACGAGTCGCCCTGAGGGGCCCGGCGGCCCCATGGGGGTTGAGGGACAGCGGCCGCAGAGATCGGCCCCGTCCTGCACGCACCGCAGCGCCCCACCGGCCCTTCTTCACGTCCAAATTCACTTGTTTTCGCTGTTCCTTACAGAGCCCACAGCCATAGGACCTCCCAGCTGTGCAGGGAGTTGTCACAGCCCTGCCCGTTGGCTTAATTACCATTTTCCCCTCCTTACCCCTTCATTTTTCATTCCCTGTCCCCTCTCTCCACGGCAACGTGTGAGATACGTGTAATACAGCAAAAACCTCAACCATGAGCATTGCACCTTCAGAGTTAACTTTGCACTTCTGAATCCAGCTTAGACCTCCACCAAATCACACACAAAACTCTTGCTCAAGCGTAAGTGGAAAGCAGCACTGAATCCTGACTCGGCATACACTACATCACTTCAGCACAAGTGACTGCACTGCAGGCCAACCCTGTCACGTTACCTTCAACCTGAAGCCCTGCCTATTAACTAGCCCCAGTAGCAAGTTCAGAAACTCCTGTCTGGTATCCTTTGACAGGAGGGGATTTGTTCCCCTCCACTCCTTCAACATCCTTCAGTTCTGTGGTAACAAATACCTCCTCTCCCTTCGGAAGGGCTGACTTTGTATACAACAGACTACCTGATAAATCCAGTTTACGGTGCATAGTGCTCTGGCAGAAAAGTTGCATGGGAAAGTGTCCACGAAGTTTTACTACCCTCAGTTGTCAATTCCACATTTTTGCAGATTTCCACTCTCGTACCCCAACCAACAGGACTGGCGAGGGGCTGCCATCTCAGCAGCCGTAATTCATGATCTGACTTCAGCTATATTGAATGAGCAAGGGGAATGAGGTGCTAGTATTATTTCACTCCTGATGTCTCCAATAAGAAGGTAGCAATCTTTCACAATGTTTACAAATTGGGCCTGTAAATTGTCCAACACTCATGAACTTCCATTTTCTACACTTCAGATAATTACACAGATGGTCACATAAAACTCAAAGAAATTGGCAAGGGCACTCAGGCAGAGTTCACAAATAGTTTTAGCTGCTGAAGCAACTGGCACACCACCAGGAATGAATCAGATTGCCATTCACACCCTTCCACTTTTCAAGATGAAGCATTGGATAGATACAGTTCACTTCCCTCAACAGACCAGAAACCCCATTGATTTCCTGAGTGGCTCACTATGTAATTCAAAATCAGCATGTGGACACGAGCAGTAACAGCCCAATGGGTATCACACTCCTTTCTGCAGTTGAGCAGACTGCCCCCCAGGAACACTGGGCCTGTGAGGCATAGCCCCTCACAGTTTCTCAGACATCAGCATCAGGTTACTCTGGGGCACTGGTAACCCCCAAGCTCCTCTAAAGGATGTTGCTGCAAAACAAATCAAGCCCCCCCAGAGAAATGCCCTATTGAGTCAAGTCAATGGTCCATCTAATTCAGTTGCAATTCAGTTGCTGCTGCGGGAGAGTAAGCAAGTTAGCTGGTTTCTGAAGCCTGCTCACCCTACACTTCCCCAGCACCTGCCCTGCTGTATTGATGTTAGTGGATTCACCTTCAGCATTTTGTTAGGCTGGAATAACATACATGGATATATATACACTGCAGTAGGAGCGCTCATGGTCTGAATAGTCTCAGTAGGCATGAATTACACACAGCATTAGTACTACAGTTGACAGTATTTATCCTTTGTTTGCCAATCATGGATCATATTAAGGAAAATGAAGATGGGATAATCCATTAGCCTAAGACTTCCATGACTGCCAACTCCCAGTGGCTTCACCAGGTATGGCAATAATGCCAGTTTTACTGTTGACATTTTAGTCTTGTACTACCTAGACTTAAATGGCATAGTGATACATATTGTAGCACTTTCTACCCAAAGCAAAGGTGGTGATATTTGCATATTCTCCCTCCTTCACTGCAAGCAAATAGTTCCAAAGAAGGAGTACTGTAGGGGGAAAAACGCATGTCCAAAATCAAAAGCTGATCCTTGGTGTTCTGGAAGAGGAAATAAATAAAGTTCATGCTCAATCCTAGGCAAAAGCATCTCTCCCTCTACCAAAACATTTGTGACAAAGACACACAATTTATAGCCAACACCATACATGCAGGTTTACACAGTCTACTCTCAGCATCCTGGATGATTCTGTCCTGTTGGTACAAGAGTCGCTTGCTTCTCAGAGGAAGAAATTGATGTTATTGATGATATTCAAACATTAGGTTGCTAAATTAGTACAAAGGGTATAGATTATGTCAGTGTTTTTAGTTCATCTCCTTTGTGGCCTATCAGAGAGCTACATTGTTTAGAAAAGAAAAGTGTTTTTTGTTTGGTTGTTCTGTTTGTTTAAGAAAAAAAAAAAACTTAGAGAAGGAAACTGGGTAGCAGGTTCTACTATGAGTTTGGGGTTGGTTACAATTCCTTTCTAAAGTTCTTTGCAAGTCCTAGTATATTGTTCTTCATACATATCACTCATGATGTTTTGCAAAAGGAGAACTGACATAAGTATTTGCTAATTTGGGAAGTGGGGGTGGGACACACTTGAGTCTAGAAACTGGAAGGTGCTAAGTACCTGTGATTTCCACTGAAAACCACCAGCTCGCAATTCAACTGAAAGTGAGAAGCACAAAATCTTGATGCCAAGTCAAAATAGAATAAATTTATCTTTAAAAAACTACATGAAGAGTGTTTTTTCTTTTTGTTCATCTGAAAGATATTAAAATACCTGAAGCTACTGTTTTGTCTCCCAAGAGCAAGCAATGAATACACTTAATCTCACACACCTGGAGGAACCCAGACCCAATCAGCATCAGAGCACCCTTATTTCTCTTTAAGAACATTTCAGATCATACACGGAAACACAGAGCACTCACTGTACCAGAGTGTAAGTTTATTTATAACTCGAGTTTTTATTGAAGTGTTCCTTCAGAGCTGAAAAAATACTAAGTGTTTTAAGCCACAACTCAAAATTTTGGGCACAGGCAGAAATTAATGGTGGACACATCACACAAAAGCTTTTCTGGATACAACCAGGCCTCTAGAGTTGGAGGAGATGCTGACAAATAACAGAGCTTATGCAACAGTAGTTTAATTCAGTGATCAGGTGTAGTATTGTTTAATTAAAAGCTATGTAAAATCTATTGAGTGACATTTTCTGCCTAACAGCCCATTCCACACAACCTAGAAGCTGGAAACAAGAGACAGTAAGCTTGCGCCCCTTTTACTTTCAGCACTAGGTTTACACCTCCCATAAGTAAGGCAGAAGTGGAACGCAATAGATCCTGTCAGTCTTATTCTAAGGCACCTCTAATTTTCTTGATAGATTTGCTCTCGCTTCTGAAATGTGAAGCCTGGCACCACACTTCACCAAAGCACACCAAAACCAGTTTTCAAAGTCCAACACAAGCACAAGTCAACTGCCCTTACCACAACAAGCCAAACCTTGTCATTCTAGCGCAACAGGGTTTGTCTCCAGTGACCTCTCCAAGGGCAGGGAGGTCACAACTCCAAGTGCTACTACAGGCAAGGCCTGGTGAGGAGCTCACTACACATTAAGCTTTTCTGTCAGGATTAAGCTGTTAAGAGTCTCAGGCCTGCCCTGTTTTTACCAAGTGCTTACTCAAGCAAAGTAAGAAGCACAAAATTTTTCTTTAATACATTTTGAGACTGTTTACCATTCAAATAGGTATACTTGTTTGGAAACAACTTGTATACACCTTGCTCATTGAGGCATATCTAAACAGGACACTAGAACCGTACACTTAGTTATACAGGCAATGCCACACAGCTGCCTGCTAACATTAGAAAGCCATCTTCCTCCCTCCAAGCAAGAGGCATCAATTGCACCCTCACTGAAGCCTGTATTAACAGAGGACCAGCTACTGTAGTGGCTTTGTTGCTCTAATTCTTTCAGTCCCCACATACCTGTAGATCTCTCAGGCCTTTGTAGGTCTTAAAGACTGAGGAACAATACCATCAAACTCAGAGGCCAACACAAAGACTTTGTTCTGAAGTTGCCACTAACTCTCTCTTTTCAACATTATAATTTCCCCTGTAGCAGAATCACAACATCCCCTCTGTTTCAGTACAAACTCCACATCAGATTTTGCAGAACTGCTTATTTTCTAGGACTACTCTTACCTCCTCTACTTTGAGTATTAACTTTCCTTAGCCACCCTCAGCCTACCCCCACTCAGGAGTCACACACCTGCCCCATGGCCTTTATAGCAGCTGTTTCTAGTGGCACGATCAGTTACAGCTGGAGGAGGCAACAAGCTCTTTTCTAGGCTGTTGCCTGTAGTGTATTTATTTACACTTTAGCAGAGGTTTCTGGTGCTGTGGGGTTGTATATCAGAGAGTTTCTTTCACATCTCTGGTTTACAAAACTACACAAAGTTTGTAAACGCAAAACATAATTGAAGTGCTGACCCCAAACACTCCCATGACCCCAAAACACTCAGTGATAATGTGGATTTTGGGCATTCATGCCTCCTTCCCATGCCACTCTTTGCTTATTTCATCCCTGTGTGACTGTGCTCTGCTTTTGCAGCTGTGCCAGCTCCTTGCTGTACTTTTTTTTTTTTTTTTTTTTCCCTGTGGCTAATTTTTAACCTGGGTAGGTTTCCTGCTCTGGTTCATAGGGTAACCCTGCAAAAGACACGTTAGTGCGACTGCAAGAGCTGACAGGAGTCGAAATAAGTGACCAGAAGAGGAAATGCTTCAAAACAATATTGTCGCCAAGTGCTTTGTCATGTAGAAAACCCTTCAGGACTCCTTTCATTAATGAAGAATTGTCCTGTGCTGAAATGCCCACCCCACTTGCTGTGGGCAAGTTGTAATGTTTGTAATAGGAAGATTGCTGGTCCTAGGGCAGAGACCACCTCTTTGTTTTTGCATGTGTATATATGTTCGCCTACTGTTTAGTTTCTACAGAATAAATGAATCATAATTTGAATGCTGAGCAGTGACTCCTAAATAGCTAAAAAGCCCCTAAAATTCTGAAGGTTACAGCATGTCCGCAGAGGCAGAAGCTAAAGGAGTGCCTTCAAGTTACACATTCTGTCAGTACTACCTTGCTTAAGTGCTTTTTAAGCAGTAAAATTAATCACTCAGACTGCAACTGTTGTGAATCACAGCTACTCAGCTGTGATGAGGTTCTGACAACAGCCAAAATATTGCTGGCTATGAGCCACAAAGCCCAGAAACAAAGAACTCAGGTAACAAAAACCCTGCACTTCAAACAGCGATTGGATTCTCCCTGCACGCAGCATCCTGCATTACTGACTCTAAAGCAAAGCGTTACCCAGCATGCTGATAATGTTTTCACTGATTACTGCCGTGTATTCCAGCTCTTGTGTGCAAAGGTCCAGAGCAAAATTGAATTCACTTCAGCAAAGTTATTCATGATTTATGCAGGCGTTGGAGAGTGAAAGATTCATAGTGAAAAATTTGCACTGAGTGATCTATAGAGTCATTTCGCGAGCCTTACATACCTCCGACTCCGCGTGGTGACTTATGACAAAGTAATCACCGCAGAGTGTGCCAGAATATGAACATGCAGCGTGTAACTACGGCAGGGCACTGCTCTGTGTAGTTGATAGCCCTGTGGTTCATTTGGGAGCGCATGTGTGCAGCCTGGGCTTGTCACACTGCCGCAGGTGAGAGGCTGCACATGGGCAGCCACAGCTACGTGGTGATGTGCTGTGGTGTCTTCTACCCACTAGTTCATCCCATGTTTATGTGTCCATAAACTAAAAGTAAATTTGTGCAAGGAAAGTTTGCTCTACTTTGGATGCTCACTGCCTCCCAGGTAATATATCTGTTCCTCTACACCCAGGTGAGTGGCCTTGCAAACAACACAAGCCTCTGACTTGCTGAGGATCACTCAGAGCTGCTTTAAGGGCAAGCAGGCTACAGCTTTCATGGAAAAACATGGGTGTGCCCCACACTTTACAGCCCATTCAGAGGTGATCGTACATCCCCTTCGGGACCCAGCACCAGGGGCATCCGGCAGGCAAGACAATTTTTTTTTTAATTTTAATTTTTATTTTTTCTCTAGATGAGTTGTAGGTTTGTTTTTCACAGGACAAGATGGAAATTTGTAGGATACAAGTTCAGCTCGATTTTGGCTTCCTACCGAGGAACAGTGAGCATGAATTCAGTTGTGGCCATCCAGTGTCTTACGAGCAATTAATGTGCAGCTCCCATGCTGGGGCTAATTATCTAAATGGCAAAGCTGTACTAGTGTGAGGACTGATGGGCAGTCAGGGACCCTGGCTTTGAGAGAAAGGAAAACAGCAGGAAGGAGCCAGCCCAACTCATCTCATAATGGAGCTAGAGGGCCCTAGGCCTATTTATTGCCACTTCCAACCTGTGACCCATTTCCAAAGTTCCTTTCCGCTTGAGTCTTCACGGTAAATGGTGTGTAACCTGTGAGTCTTGGGCATATGAAGATTTTGACAGCTGCAAACATGTAAAAAAATGTGAAGCTTCCCTTACAAATCTGAGCTCATATTTTCCTTTAGCTGCTTGTTCCTACTCCCCGCCTTGCTGCTTTAGATGAAAGATTGTTTTTCCATCTTAAGCATCATCCTACACTACAAATCTTCCTATATTTGCAATATGACCTACTGTCATCAGCCATCTCATTTTTCCCAGAGACAGACTCTAGGCAAATTAGCAGCCAGCATGTCTATGTCTCTGTTTTCTAACATTTCTTTAACATTTGCAGCGAGGCATTCCTTCGCACCCACTATACCTGCAATTTTGCTTGTTGTTTTATGGTATAGGCAGAGCACACAATGAGCAGAAAACAATGCTTCCAGTGTAGAGTTTTCAGGCAGCTGTATTTGTGCTGGAAGGACCGAAACCATGCTCTGATCCATGCTGCAACTCAGTATGGCTCACTAAAGACGTTCCAGAAGGGATGAGGCACACATGGTGTGATATCTGGGAAATAATGTGTTATCTGGGAAATAACACCTTGTAGACACATGGGAAGGATGCAGCAGTGGTCTCACACCTGCTTTGAGCTTTGCCTGGGGTTTCCATGGGGCCTGGCTCATCTCAGCACCAAGAGGCTGACCCCCCAGAATGCCCCCCTGACACAACACACCCATCTTCTTGCCAGGCAGGTGAGTGAACACCCGGATACACTGCAGCCTGGGGAGCCAGGTGACATGGTGCTTGCCATCCCACACATGGTGTGGTGTGCTCCAGCTGATCCAATGGAGATGCGATTGTGCCTGAGTCTGACTGAATTTGTTCTTCCAAGCGAACTGTCCAGATGCAGATGCAGTATCAATGGTTACAGAGCAAAGGGCCAACAGTGGCTGTATGAGATTCCTGGTCTGTAGGCACCAGGAATGATTTTTCCCAAGAAGTTGTAACTGTTGCTGCAGCCAGCCCCTGGCAGTCTGCATGGGGCTGGGCTCAGCTCCCATTAATGTTTTTACTGGCTGACAGCCAAGGAGGTGCTGATGGGTATCATTTAACATGAAGCAGATGAGAGTACGTTCAAAGCCAACGTGATAATTAATATCTCTATCCATATCACCCGGGTAGTTACATAAATGTGTGAGTGGTCAAAGCAAGTCCCTTTCACTGATGAAACTGGAGATGAAGCTGGAGGATGCAACCAAGTAACGTTGGTGCAGAGCTGCAGGCTCACTTTCTTTTAGGCCTAACAAAGCAATAAACGCAGCGGTGGTCTTTAAACTGTGCAGCTCATTCTCTTTCCATTCTCTGCAACAAGTTTCCAGGTCCCTATTGCCCAGTTTCCAGCTATGGCTTTCAAGAAACTATTCTCATGAGTGTTGCAGTAGGCAATGTGCTGTATTGGTATCAGTGTAAATTGTTAAGGAATGAATACAAGGGCACAGAGTAGAGACATTCAAGGTAAATAACACCACACGTGGTGTAAATCTGCCAAGGACCTTGAAGGGAGAAGATGTTCTTGTGGATTAAGGAAACAATGGAGGGGCATTAGATTTGTGTTCATCTGGGGCTCTCTCATTCCAAGGTAGCAATTTAATGCCATCATAGCTTTCTTAGTGTCTGAGAGGTACAGTCTTTTATTTCAGTCAGTTCTTGTGGGCTTAATTTCTTAATGTTTGGAAAGGGCTATGCAATTCTTAAATGGAAGGTGATTGGGAAGGACAAAGTGATATCCTAAAATGTATAGGCCATGAGTTTTTGCAGGTCCATTGCGTCAAAGCAGTTGACTCCAAAGTTATTGTCTAGACTTTCCAACACTGTGTGAAAACATTACATCACCTTATACATTACATCACTGTCTTAACTCTTAGGTGGAGCTCATACTTTTGGCTAACTTGAATCTGAACATTCAGAATCAATTACAAAATGTAACCAGCATGAATTACCGCTGATTTTATCAAACATGTTCAGTTGTTCCCACATGAAGGTGAAGAAGAATCTCTCCCTTAGGCAGAAAAATTTTGTTTGGGATATTCCCAACAGAATGGGTCTTTTCTAGCAAAATTGAGAAGGCTTGTATCAGGAGGGTGGGTAACTATCATGAACTCTGTGGCTGCACTGCATTTGTTCCTTTTCCAAGTTGAAAGTAAAAACGTGGCCACAAGAGGGAGGCAGGAGAACTCCTGTGCTAGGACACTTACTTCAGTAGAAAACAAAAAAACAAAAGTCAGAGAAATGTTTTCAAAATTTCCCTCTTTATGCTATTTTATGCTATTTTTTTTTTCAATAGCACTCTCTTTGAGAGCAATGATTGTTGGCTGTGACTTCTCTAAAAGTATTCATGCCCAATTTGTCGAATTATCAGTGTAAACTGAGAATTGGTGACTAGTACATCTTTTGATGAAACCTAAAAAATAGATAAGAAATTACTTTATGAAAAGCTTAAACCAATTTTAGTGTGGGTGCTGTGAAAGAAAACAGCTCCCATGCTATAAGGCATTTATTTCAAAGGCATATGGTTGTACTATTGCCAGGCTCTAATACAGAAGGACCATTTTAATTCAGGTAGGAGACTTTTTATAACAAATTACTTATTAGAAAACACACCAGAAGGATGTATTTAAACACTTGTACTTTCTTTGCACCTCAGTGAACAGTTAAGGTACTGTCCTCAAACAGTGCCATTACTTACCCCAAATACTTCGAACATGCAGAAGGACTTCCAGGTTCAGCAAGCTCAGCAGAGAAAGATACGTCTGGAGGCAGAG
Organism: Oxyura jamaicensis; assembly: GCF_011077185.1. NCBI lineage: Eukaryota > Metazoa > Chordata > Aves > Anseriformes > Anatidae > Oxyura > Oxyura jamaicensis. The sequence goes on from NC_048897.1 coordinate 33,966,941, forward strand.
GGCAGGTCTGGATTCTAGTTCCCGCTCCAAGGACTATTTCCATAATTTACTCAACAGCTGCAGAACTTGCAGTCAAGGCTTGACAAACCCAGCCAGCCCTCTGAGCCCTCAAAGTCTTCCCTCACTCTTGTTCTGTCTTGAACTGCCTCCACCTATGGCAAGAGGAGAGCTGCCCGTCCTGTCCCTCTCCATGTAACCTCAGACAAGGAGAAAAAGGGAGCCCAAAGCCGTTTGTTTATCTCCAGCATAGTGCCCTAACCACTGAGCAAGTTTATAATGCATGATGTACATTGTCGATATAATGGCAAATGAGACTCCTCAGGAGGGAGAATGTGGGTAAACACTTGGCTTGAAAATCCAGGTTGGCTTTGGCTATAGTTGTGTCAAGGCAGAGGTACTTTGAGGCATGCACAGGAGCTGAGCTGTAGCTGCACATAGGAATCTTTCATACAAATTTATAAGAGGTCCTGGGAATTTTGGTACTTCCAGGCTGAGGCAGCAGCTGCTGGGGGTTTGCTGATGGGATCACTGAGCTTGGCTGCCCAGGCTCGGACCTAGTCCCACTGGTATACGTCAAGGAAGGGTGTCTGTCTTTCTAAAGAGTGCCCAGAAAACAAAAACATCACACTGCTGGCCCTTCCACCACACAAGGCACCTCTGCTTATGTGTGCCTATACAACACATACATAATTTTGGTGTTAAATAGACAGTAGATAATATTTATCCTTTCACAGGATGCCCTTTTTAGTTGGAGATATTTAAAGTGCCTTATGAACATAAATTTAAGCTCAGTCTTTCAATAGGGCTGATTCTCACTATCCCCGTTTTCCAGAACAGCCGTAGGCCCCAGCTTTTGAAGTACAGACCGCTCAGGCTGCTGGCGATGGCTGCTGCAGTCTGCGCTTTTAACGCCCAGCCAGACTCTGTGCATGCCCGGGCTGACAGGCAAAGACTGCTTTGGTGAAAAGAGCCATCAGCACCACTGAAAAATCTGTCTGTTGGCCTTTTCTCAGCTAAGCACAAAACAGACTGAGGCACTTATACCCCATTTTGAAAACCTGGGCCCGGCTGATTTTCAGAGTCTCACAAAGGGCCAAACTCTGAAAAACGGTGAGGGTTGCTCTTCACTGAGGCTCCCTCCATGGCTGGCCAGCAGTCGGGGCAGCAGGCCAGCACCTGCAGTGACCACCAGAGAGCAAGTCCCTCAGCGCCGGGGCAGCAGGCCCGGCCACTGGCCCCCTCACCCTTCAGACCTGCAGGCCATGGCTGTAGGCAGCACCCACACCACAAACCCACCACCTGCTGGGCCACAGCCCGATCACGGTTTCAGCACCCTATGTTTTTCTTGTTCTCTGTCACAGTGGAATTTGACAACGGATTTTGACATTGTGGTTCAGTTCCAAACCCAATTGTATTTATTCATAATCCTCCCAGTCTTTCTATTATTTAAATATATATAAATATGTATATATATATATATATATATATGTTTTTTTTTGTGGACTATTTTTTCCCTTTGTTCCCAATATTGGTGTTTGCAAATTGTGACTCCTCAAGTCACATTTTTTGGATAGTTCCTGCCTCATCACTGGACTGTGTGAGATATCGCTGCACGTTTCTCTCTGTTGAGGTTGTAACTTCAGCATACCCTATTTTGCCACCCGCGCTTTCCTGGTTGCTCCTCTCATGCCAGCTGTCACCTCCTGCCTGCCAGGGACATTTCTTCCTCCTGTGCAAAGGATGGAGAGAACAGCCTGGGGAGAAAATAAAATAATCCTGCGCACTGATGCAGTTCAAACAAGATTTTTGATTCAGGAGGTGGAGACAGAGGAAGCTGTCTCTATTCATCTCTTGGTTGAAAACTGGCTGCAATTTTGCTTTGTTTCTCTTGACCAGAAGACAGAACCCCCAGACAGTTCTGCCTGCCTCTGGGAGCTGACATGCAGTTTTCCCAGTTTATCCCCTTTTCATCTAAGTACTCTCTGTACTAATACAACTGCTGAACTGAGTGTGCCCTAACAAGTTTCTCAGCTTCCACACAAAGAAGTAGATCTTTGCTTTTCTGTTCTGCATATGGGAAACCTCTACAAAAGAGGCTCTCCCCTTTGGAAATTACTTTCAGCTGTATTCACACTGTATTCATCCTCTGTCTTCATAAACTCTTTAGGCTACACTGGTTGCTCCTGGTTTATCTGCAGCATCTGGGGCAGTAGCAGTTGGGAGCCAGCAGCAGGGGCCTGGACCAGGGCAGGACCAGCCTGCCCCAACCCCTGCACCCCAGCATGGCTGCAGGCTCTGCTACAGTCACCTCTCTCCATCAGGCTTTGCTGTGCCATCAGTCAGGATTGAAAAAGACATCATTCATATTTGGTGTTTGAGTATGACTCCATCTACTTTTTTATTTTATTTATTTATTTATTTTGGTGGCAGTTGCTGTTAGGCTTCTAATTCTGTGACCAAAAGGACAGGAGATTTTTTTTTCTGAGACTTGTGAGCTTTGTGTTTCAGGCACATCTGCTGTGACACAGAACTGTACCCAAGATGCAGCAGGCTTCTGGATGAGAAACAATGGGCTGCTTCTTTATCTTTTGCTTTACCTCAGCTTACCTTCTGCAGGTTTTGGTCTACTCATAAATGGACAACATATTTGAGTTAGATGCTAAGGGCAGTCACGGCAACTAAGAGCATTGAAAGAAAGCTCTGGTGCTTTTTCCCTCCAAATTGCACTATCACACTCCAGTGATGTCTTTTGTTTAGGTACACTTCGCGCTGGCACTCTGAGGTCTCCATCTCTTGTAGGGCCTTATTTTGACTTGTCTTGAAGGACTGCATTACTGCCAAGGAACTTTGAGCTGCATGGCTTCAAACTTTTTTTTTTTTTTTTTTTTTTTTTTAAACTCTCCCCTTTTTTTATCCATTTTTCATATTATGAAGCTATGATAGTTAATCTAATCCTACCCTCCCAGTTTGATACTGTCATTTCCAAATGTCACTGAATATCTGAATAACAGTAAATAAACTGCTATTACTAACAGTTCTTGAACTTTCTTATTTAACTTTCTTCTGGATTATTTTCTTCTGGTTGATTTACTCTTGAATAATGAGTATGAGGAATCTTTCCTTGTGTGCCTCCATTTTCTTGTACTGTAAAATGATTGGCTTACTAACTGTGAGTTGTACTGAGGCATATACTATGGAGAACATATTGGGATCAGAGCGATAATCTGAGCAGCCCTTATGATGGGTATCTGATTTTCTTTGGTCAATGAGACTGCCGAGCTCTTCAGTCTGATTCAGGGAGTGCTTTTGAGAAAGTGACATTGAGAGAAGTGGAAAAATGTATGAAACGATATATGGCTTATTCAAATTTGAAAGAATACAAAGGGCCATACCAGAGGTGTTTAGACCTTATCCTTGTTCTTGCTTTGCAAAAAGATAATCTGATCACAAGAAGACATTGCTCTCCCAGTTGTGGCTTCAGCAGTTAGAGAGCAGAAGTTTAAGATGAGCACTGAGCAGAGGCTCCAATTCTCAATTACTTTTTTTTCTGAACAGCTACATTCAAAGTGTTGGATTCTCTGCTATATTGCATGGTTTGTGTTAAAACGTTCATGCTCTAAGCCTGCTTCATTTTGTTTGCAGTCTATCTTTCCATCTGGGTGATCAGATGAAATGTAAACAATCCTGTTACTTCTAATTTATGCCCTTCCTTATAACATTCAAAACTCTGAATTTAAGAGGACTGGTACTGAGTTACCAGGATATATAGAACATACTATATACAACTTCAATTTCAGATTGAAAACGTGGATATGCTATTTCATCTTAACATTTATTTAAGTTTTCCCATAGTTCAAACAAAACATTACATCCCATTTCAACTCATAAAATAAAAAGAAAAAAAAAAAAACAAACAGACCAATTCTACAAAGTCAGCCAGTGTATAGACTTTCTTATTTTACAAAAAAAAAAAAAAAAAAAAAGGTAGGAACATGTTACAAAATAACCAAACCAATCAATGTCAATAGTGCAAAGAATGAATTGCAAGTAGAGGGAGAGAGAGAGGAAGGAAGGGTAGGACGGATGGGTGGATGGATAGATGGGTGGGTGGCTGAACAAAACAAGAAGGCTAGGAACAACACCTGTTATCACAGAAAATTCTGTGATCTCAGAATTGCATTATATGTAACTGTTGTATCTCAGACAACACATTAAGTAGGTTTAACCTCTTGGCAGAAGGGGGTAAGTACTTCTGTAAGTGATCTGTGTTCTGCACAGACCAGTTCTGGAGATGAGAACAGCTATATAAAGGGCTGCTAAGAGTCACAGACAGGAAATTTTCAACCTCTGGAACAGAGGGCACCTATCAGGGCCTTGATTATTTTGTGCACGTTCAAGAGCCAAGGAAATTACTGAGAGTTTCATGCAAGCAACAGACAGAATAATTACCTCCAGGCTGAACTTTGTACGTCTTTTCTTATTGCTTTCAAGCTCTTATGCATGAAATTGTTCTCAGTCCTGGGAGTCAAATTACCAAGAGTGAGTTTTAGCAGCTACTAAGTCATTTGGACAGGGAGACCAACAGGTCTTGGAAGTTGTGCCAATATGTCAGCCAGCAACCCACCAGAAAAGGTAAACTATTTCTGTGATGTTTCTTATGATACTGCTACAGTGAAGAACCTAAAATCTGTCTCCTTCATAGGATGACTAAAGTTGAGTCTAAATAAAATACTTTAAAGGATAAAAATATCATCAGTCAGTTACAATTATTTCTGTAACTTGTAATATCTCAAATTTACCCATTTTCCTTTGCTAGCAGAGTATCCATAGTTAATAAATGTAAGAAGAATTCACTAAAATAAGCTCAGCTGCCTGGAGATGATGTTCATCTTTACCCCTTGTGATCAAAGACCATTTCAGTTTATTTTTCTAGGCAAAATTCCCTGCAATACCTCAAGTCTTCCCACAGTACAAAGTGAATCAAAATTGTAATGAGATATAGAAGGAAGGTTCAAAGTAGGAATAAGCTTCAGGGAGTAAATGTATGTTTACCTTGAAGGCACATTTCCTGCATGGAGTGTTTGAGTACTACAAAGCTTTCAAATAAACCAAAGACGACAATTATATCATTATCAAAAGGAGTGTTAAACTGAAACTATTTAAAGAGATTCTTCCCCAAGGTTAAAAAACAAATAAAAATAAATCGCCCCCCACTACAGGCCTATCTTGTATCTAAACCATCTAAACCAGTTCTGCTACTCTAAAACTGACAAAACTCTCAGTTCCTTTCCCTCACCTCCAACAGCAGTCTGTCCAAATTACTGCTTTACCCCTGTGCATGAAGAGCATACAGTTCACATACATGAAGTTCGTACAGTGGCAGTATCTAACACCAAAGAATTGGCACTGTTTAATCAAGCAAGAACAGTGGAAGCCTCAACAAGGGCACTTAAGAGCTTAGTGTTCAAATGCTCAGTACTCATAACTGGGCTGGATGGAAAAAAGCTTTGAGTGGTGACACTTGGTGGTATCAACATTAGATTTTCTAAAGATTTTGGTTGTTAGTGCTCTTTTGAAAAAATCCTACTGCTTACACTAGTGCTTTGATAGGAAGTAAGATCTTTTGAAACTCTGGCAGAGGTATTCATACCTCAAAAATTCATGCTCTTGAAAATTCAGTGGCAGGAACATCGCAAAGATATGCTCCAGAGATCAAAATGAATTTAAATAGCTTTTTACTATACAATCCTCCAGTTTTGTCTGCATAACCCCATTAGGCTTGGAAGAGATGCCACTGTCATACAACTCACTATGTAAGAGAGATTAGAGTGAGGCCCGTACTCTTACCTTCATTCACTAACCTTGAATTGACAAAACAAAGAATCAGCGATGAAGAAGAAAAATTAAGTAAATCCACAAAAGTCCAGTATGTTAATCCTTCAATTGTTGGGTCATGAAATAGTCCATGGTTGGAGTATGATAGAGATTGAATAGTTTGGAATTCAACAGAGATGGAAAAAGATATTCCTTTGATTTTTTTTTCCTCCATTCACCAAGGAGTTCAACATAATTTTGCATATTTGCTATTAATTATTTGTGTTTTCAGGGTCTGAGGGAAAAAAGGCAAAAAATCTTATACTCTGTCTGCAGATCAGAGTTGGCAATCTCGTAACTGGTTCATTCACAAAACACCTCACACTTCCTCAGCAACATCTCAGAACACATTCAGTTTTGCCTTGTTGGGTTTCTTGCCAGTCCTTTTCAGAAACTGTACACTAGGAGCAGCAGTGAAAAACAGGAAATATACCCAGAAGTTCTTTGGATGCCTTTGAAATGTAGAGTGAATTTTGTAGAGAGGAGTTGCCATGAAACTCATCACAGATAGTGACTGCAGAGCTGAGAATCAGTCATGAATTCAGCTCTGTGCTGTCAGATATTTCACAACCTGTATACATTATTATTTAATAAATAATTCTTAGCACTTTATCAATAATTTTCATCCATGGATCTCAACATGCTTCAAAAAAGTTAATACCATTTTTCAATTTATAGAAAGACATTGCAAATAGTAGTAGATGGTGTGCTCAGAGGAGTTCTCTGGGCTTCAGTAAGATCACATGCTTATGAAGAAGCCCTAGAAGGACTGAGACTTTATGTATTTAGAGCAGTGTACCTTTGCCAGAGGTTGTGCAGCAACATGGCTGTGTAAATATTTATCAGTAGGTTGATCTAGACCTGAACTTCAGGTGCATACAAAAAGGCATTTAGAAATTCCTTATAATTTGTTTTAAATTCTACCATTACCAGTTATAGACTCATATAGTTAATCTCATGTTTTATTTGGGACTTTAACACTGCAGTGATTTTTATAGGAATCACAGTGAAAGTAGTAAACCAGGGGTGAATATTAATTTTCTTTTGTATGAAATGTAAAATAAAATAAACCTATAAATTTATTAAAAATGATTTTTAATTCATTATGATTTTAAATTACTTTGCCAAGGCTTTCCAAATTTATGACTTTAAAGTCACTAGTAATCTTTCAAAAGATAAATGTTTTAATAAATTAAGTTTTTTTTCTTCACATTTAAACTACCTTGAGACAAAATATTATGCAAGCCATGGAAACAACTACAAAAAATAGGTGTTTCAAACACTCTTTTATCTGAAAATTTTATGTGAAAAAATATATATGAATAAGTGATTTTTGTCTTCTGCATTTTTATTTAGAAAGAAGGTTTAAAACTTGCTGCTTGTTTCAGCTAGTTGGAAATCTAAACATCTCAATTAAAAAAAAAAAAAAAGATTTTGGATCTCAGTTAATGGGGATTTTGTAAAGATAGCTGCACAAAAATTACTTACATTGTCAGTTAAAGATAGAACATGAAAGCAATATTGTGCTGCAAGCAAGGGCAGACTTCCAAGGAGTACTGGGAAGGCAAACAACATTGTTAAAGTAATAGCACTCTGACATTTTCAATAACCATCCACCTTACCCTTTCAAGAAAACATAAAACTAAACAGAAGGAAACAAAACAAAACAAAACAAAAGTGTGTTTCCCTTAAATCTTTCTAGGCAGGAATGATCTAATTTTAGCAAAGTTCCTTCTGCATCATCTCTACTATAACACACATTCCCTGTTACTAGCAGCTGTAACCATGTTCAGTCAAGATAACAGAATAGCCCAGACTAACACATGAAAATTTTAAGCAATTGCAGAAGCTTTCTTGTAGCTTGTCCAGACCCCACAAAATTGTGCACAACAACAGCGTAGTTCAGAGAACAAGGCAGGAAAGGGTGAATAGAAGAACAGCTACACAATTAGCTGTACTGTCTGTAGTTCGTCCGCTTGACATTTACACTGTGTAAAATACAGTTTGTTGATTCTCCAGAATGATGCTCAGGGTTTTCATTCTGTTGACCACTTCAGAAATGAGATTTTGTATCATTTTTCACTTGATGCTCCATGTTTTTTCTTTTGGCTGTTCAGAAGGAAGTGAATCTGCTGATGACTGAGCCAAGCAGCATACAAGAAAAATAACTCCTCCTGTCAATACACCAACAGTATTGGTGATATATGTGGCCGATGGGTCCACTCCAAACAAAGCACTGGTGAGCTTCTTCTCAAAGTACAGATCATCAAGAGGAAAAACAATACTCTTCAGAGCATTATTTTAAAAGCAATACTCCATACCTTTAAAAGAAAAATACAAAAAACCCGCAAGTCCTTTCTGCTGAGTCTGTTAGTTTGACTGCCCCTCCTGGGACTTGAAAACTGATCTTCCTTCATTGTGTGGCACATTCATTGAGATTTGCAGTATCTTCTCCCTTCAAATCCTCATTCAGGCTTTTTTTCTGTTCTATTTCTACCTGCCAGAGGAAAAAGAACACTAGTAATGAGAAAGAAAAAGAAAAGATTGAAAAATCTTCCTTAGTGGTCACTGCTCAGGTGAAGAAACTGAGAGGCCTGTAAAGAGAAATAGACTGAAGAGAGAAAGCTGGATTTGATTTACTATAAGGGTTTTAAGTCGAATCCAGACAGTTTTATGATTCAATAGTGTCATGACATCATTTCCAGAAGAGACAATATCATGAAGAGAATTGGTCTCATATGAGTTTATATTCATCACCATCCCCAGCTGTACTTTGAATCCAAACCCAGAACCAAATCTGCAGAAGATTAGGTGGCTTTTGAAGTGACAGCAGAAGACCAGCCTCAGTTTTAAACTTTGCGAAGATCGATGTAAAGTGTTTGATGAAAGCAAAGAAATTCATTTGCAAAATGCACATCTACTTATGTGTTCTAAATTTCAATACCTCCAAAAATTCAGGGATAATACAGTGTTTAATTCTTAGAAGGGATACTTCCTTAGGAAGATCAAATGTAATCTCCAGGGAATTTAAGTGACTACTAAATATGCAATTGCATTTAACATCAGAAATATTTGCCTTGAGATTTTTTTCAGTATCTCTCATCATTGCTCTTAAAAAGGCAGGTAGGATGCCAATTTCTCTGCTGAGTGATCAGCTACCATGCAGATTTGGCATACTGAGATTCTTGGCATGTATATACATCATGCATTTTCCCATCTGCTCATCTCCTTAGGGCAGGCAGAAAAAAGCAATATTTAAGCACAGAAATAATGTGATCCTTTTGTCTGCTGTAGTACTACTCCCACTTCAGCACTCCCACTGCAGCTACTACAAAGAGCAGCAAAACTCCTTGTTCACACTCCTGGCTTACCAGATGCTTCCCAGGAACTGACTGCATGCTCTTTCACAAAGCAACTGTAACAAGTTTAGTCCACCTTCACCAAGGGATAACCCACTGCTTACCTGCCATGAATCACTAGGCTGCATGTGGGTAGCAACTGCGCAGAGCCTGACACGTACCAAATTCCCACCTCATCTGCCCATGGTATTTCATTTGTCTGCCCACACTTTTCAACACAATGAAGTATGCAAAGTAACCATGGTGACTGCCAAACACTCATTTCTACCTTGTAACTGTAGTGTGCTGAATAGTTGACCCACTTTCTCACATCAGTCTTGTCCTCAACAGAGATGGACCGAACTGTGGCTTTGGACGCAGAAGTGGTGGGCATGTCGAATTCCACGTCTACATAGCGGATAAAACTGGAAGGCACTTCCCGGTCAGAGCCAAGCTCTAGGTGACAGAAGAAGCAGTGAGGATGGCCAGAAGCTGGAAAAAGAGAGCAAACATACATGAAAGTTGTGTTGGTTGGATCAGAAAAGACCACATCTAGGAGGAAGCAACACCATGAAACAGCAAAATACAGATGATCTGCCTGGGGGAACTAGTTTGTGGCAAGCGACAGTATCTTACCTGTTTCAATGCCATTGAAACTCCATACTTTGGAGTTTCCATACCAATTAAACAAAATAAACCACTAAAATAACTGCCAGTCAATCTAGTTTGCTTTCAGTGGGTGAAAATTTAACATGTAAATCAAGCAGTGTAGGAAAAGCTATTAAGCCTCTTCTGATTTCCCCAGTGTATGTAGCATGCTAAGCACCTTGTGGCACATCCTTCTAAGATGCCACATATTGATCGTAAGTAAAGGTGGATTTGGCGGATATTTCATGCTTTTTTTTTTTTTTGAAATTGTTATCCTCATTTATTGGGAAAGAAAACATACTGGATAAAACTAACTCACTTTCCCAGGTTCAAAAGCTAATTTGTGCACAGCTTGGAAATAACTGTTTATTCCTTATTCTAACCTACCACAAGATGGCTAATCATTAAAGATGAAAAGGTGAGAAAGTAATCATGTTTAGCTCTACCATCAGTATCTGATAATCTTTGATATCATATTTATTCCTTTGTTTTGCTGGACAGCAGTGATGTTTAAAAATTAAAATAGAGACTGCTAGTCAAGGTAGGTCAGTTTTATTTCTGACTGCTCTCAACTCCCTAAACTTCTGAGCAAGTCATTTAAGTTCTGTGCCTCAGTTTCTCTATCTGCAGAATAAGGATGAGAGCATTCACAGCCACCTTGGGACTTCTGATTGAAGGAATCCTACTATGCAAGTATGTGTAAATAACATATTGTGTAAATGAAGAAGAGGAATCATTGTCTGCCACTAGTACAGGCTTTAGCACTTCTGACTACTTGCTCCTCAGGAAAGTTCTTCCCCATACACACCACTCATCAAAGTGCACAGGAGAGAGACAAGGCAGGAGGAAGGCAGGCAGAGAACTGGGTGGGGAAAGCCTGAAAGCTCCCCATGGGAGCAGGAAAACATATTATAAGAAAGACTTGAAAGCCTGGGCTTTGAAAGGTAGCTCCTCATCCAGAGCTTAGCCCAAAGTCAGCCTCACTGAGCTGAAGCTTGAAAAACGTGGTGCAGGATTTTGAGATATTACTCATCCTGACAGGATGTGAGCACTCTGAAGAGGGCTTAGGCATCAAAATACCCCACTTAACTTTTAAAGTAGGGTTGGGAAAAATAAATTAACCTGTTGTAAATCCTATACATAGAATGAGCTTGGTATTTCTAAGCAGTCTAGACAGTTTCCTCACAACTGGAAGCATCAGAAACTTCTGTCTGTGCATCAAATCCAACAGCAGTGTAGTCCAGCAGAGACTGCAGAAATGAGCCAACATCACAGCCACAGTCAAATTATGAATGAGCAGATGCTGTATCAAGCAGATATAAAAACTTGGGTACTGCAAGCTGTAGAACACCATTACCTGCATTTCATCAGGATGAATTACCCTAAGCAGAGCACTGACTCAGTTGCCCTGGTTCTACAGGGAGCTAGGACCTCTAACAGCACTTCACAGCTTCTTTGTGGAGCACATGTTTTTGTGGATAAAAAGCACAGCCAACCTTCAAGGTGATTCCAGTCAAGGTGGGCTAGCAGTAGCCCCCGGTGCAGAAGCTGTGCCTCCAACTGAAACCATTGTGCCCACTGACACCGCGGGGCTTTTACTTCTGCCCAGTTCTTGAGCTCACTTCAACCTCTGCCATGGGACAGAGGGGTGTCACTGCACGTACCTGGCAATCACTGCAGCCTGGCATTGCATAATGAAGTTGAGTAAAAATTCTTGCTCAAAACTCCCTGAGTTCAGAATTCACTCACTGGCAACCAACTAATAGTTAGCTTTGCTCTGATGAATTAAGTCAAATATCAAGGATTATCTGAGTTTATTTTTCAATTCATTTAATAATGCAATTTTGCAATAATTTAATTTCTTCCAGTAGGAGTACCCACTAACAGAAAAGACCATGCACAACACTCAGAAAAATATGGAAGTTATTCATTTAAAACAGATCAGCATGGTAGACAACCAAGTGAACTGATTAAGAGAGCAAGGTCCACCTATAGCTCAGCTGTAGCAAAAATGCTGAGCATATCAGCGTTCATCAGTGTCCTGAGTGTGAGGCATACAAAGCACAACTTCCATATTCCTTCTCTTGGCTCAACAGGCTGATTCGGTGCTCTTTCTCTAACAGACAGATGCACTTTTCTAATAAAATCAGGAGGAAATCACCAGACTGGTTTTCTCTTGAGCCTCTTGCATCCTGGAACTACTGGCATTTCATTCTGACAATCAAGGATCTCATCATGTAATTCACAGGTACACTTGGGTTATCGTGATTGCAGGCCATCTGTTCCAACATCCTCTGATATTCCAACATGTCTGCATTACAGGATTTAATTACTCTACTGCAGAAAGCGTAGCAGGCAGCATGCCTGGGATCCTCAGCCAAGATGGGCCAAAGTTCAAATATCCAGATCCAGACCCAGCTTAGAGACTACAACCCTGCCTCGTTTGAAGAGCGTTTTCCCACGATCGGCGGCTGGGTGGATGTTTCCCTAACATTCTGCTGGTGGACTGAAAAAAAATACCAACATGTGGAGCCCGGCCAGCTGCAAGTGAAGCCCTGCAAAGCCTGTAAATAGGCTTTCTTTATCAACTGCTATGATTATATTAATTGTGAGTAAGTGAAGGGCAATCAAGTTTACCAGCTATTTTGGAAAGGATTTCAGCAATGTGCTTGGTAGAATGCAGTCCATTTTATTTCTTAGGTCAACTCATGGTCAGAGTACACACAGTTCTTCATTTGTCATATGCTTTTCAATTTCTTGTCATAAGCAGACACTGGCTACAAAATAATACAGACAGTACTGATAACAAGTTCCTATAGTGAGAGTGTAAAGGGCCCCATCCCATTAGAAAGCATAAAGAGAAAACATTTGGGTAAGACAGTGAAACCACTGAAATAAATCTTACCAAGTCAGACGCTGGGATGCTGCAATGTGACTGTGAGCATCTGGTGGGCCCCACTCTCCTCCCCAGCAGGGCTGTGGTACCAGCAGTCAGGGCAGGGCATGGCCAGGGCTGACGGTGTCACTCGCTTCATGTCTACACAGGTGCCCCATGCCATGCTGACAGCTCATGTGGCCTCAGGAGGCGGGCTGGAGATGGGGACTGTGGCCGCCCGTGGCCTTCCCCCTCAGCTGCCTCTCTCCAGCTGTGGAGTGCCAGGCATCAGAGCAGCCCCTTAGCTCTGGTGCCTCTACGGAGGAACAGGAACAAACCTCCCTAGTTCTCCCTGCTAAATCAGTGGTGTTGAGCAGTTCGTTTACATGCCTCTTTGTTTGCCATCTACTTCAAATAAGGAAAGCTATGGAACAAACAGAACTTTGAGAAATGTAAATAGCCCTTGAGAGGGAAGATCGGATTTAAATTACATTTAGCATGTCCTGTCATCACCCTGGGATTCCCTCCCTCTCACATACCCCGTGTGTCCTGGCCAATACAGCGCTTGCAAGGCCTTTCCGTTCCCTGAAATTACATCTGGCCTGACCGGAGGCGTGAGGACACTCTCTTCCTCTCAGGATGTAAACAAATATTAACAGCCCTGCATTCTGTGCAGTGACACTGATGGATAGATGCTCAGTGGCAGGCCTCCAACATCAGCGCCAAGTCTGCTTCATTTCCCCCTGACCCAGGGTATGTATCGGAAAGCCTCACACTGGGAGAGACAACAGCGAGGAAGCGAGAGCTGTAGATAAACATCTCCCTCCCAGCTGTGGTGGGTAAGGCAGCATCACTTTGTAGGACACAACAGAGCCAGGAGTTCTGCCTCTTTTCCTGGTTTGTTCCTGGTGAGTTCTGGGGTTGCGTTGAAGTCTGTGGGCTTCGTTGTCCCATCTATAATGTCTATACAGTATACAGAGAGAAGATGCCACAGAAGGCCCACTTTGACAGCATCTCGTTCCCAGAGCTTATACTGATGGCGCATTGAGATTTTCCTCACAAACGTGTTATTGCTCATACACAGCCTGAGGTTAAATTTTCATTGCAATATTTCCCAGGTTCCCAGACTCTCTTTTCTTCTGCCCTGCGCTACAGAAAGCGCAGACCCCTTCACTTTTGTCAGTGATATCCCTCCAAATTTGTAACCTACAGTGTAACCTGGTGTCCTTGGGCTGAAACGTGATCCAAAACACTAGAAGACTTGGATCAATGTTTTGCTAATGCTGTAGCTTAAACCCAGGAAAACAAATGTCCTCAAAGTGGCAAATCTGGTGCAACACTGAACTTTTTTTCAGGAAACACCAAACACAGAAACCCACCCAGTCACACAGCTACATTACTACAGCATTAATACTAAAAAGTACACTTGGTTAGTAAAAAAGTAGTTTAGATTAGACAAATCGAGAAGTTAAGTTCACTGTGCATAAATATAAACCTGGATAATCTAGTTTTATTGCCCAGGATGAACAAATAGAGGGGACAACCAAAGGGAACAGTAGCTTGCTCATATTACTTGAGTGTTTAATTATTAACATGTTACAAGAAATACAAAGACTTGTGGATTTAATGCTGCTGTTTTCTCTTTGGGGTTAAGCTGTGCTCACCTGTCTGCACTGATTGCAGACACATAGCCACAAACTGGCATTTGCAAAACTGTTTTTGTAATGGTTACACAATACCTTCTGACCTCTTATGACTGTTCACTCTAGACACTTTATAGGGATTAGTTGCAGTATATGTGTCAAAATATATAGCACTGAACCAGTATGTTTGCAAGACAATGGCAGTGCAATGGTTGGAAATGCACAGAAAACGAATCACATGGGCTAGCACTACAATAAATTATCTGGTCTTGTCATTCAGTCACATAGCATAGGGTCTTGTCTTTGCACGTTACCGGAATGAGCCCTGCTTCCAACAGCAGTGCTAAGCATATAGAAACGTTTGACAGAGAAGTCCCATAGTGTACTCATAAAAGCAGAGACAGAAGGCATATTTTTGCATCTGGAAAATCCCAAATATTTTTATCATTAGTAATGTTTGTAGGATGCATAAACTACTGCAATTAAGGGTAAAATAAATGTTATATGCAACAAACCGATGCTGTTTGGTACGCTGCAAAGAATGACTTACACCTCAGCATGTTAACCCAGTATTCCCTGTCTTCCAAATTACATATCCCCTTTAAGCTTACTCCTGCAGAGATCATGTGCACCACTCACCTGAGTTTTTGTCAGGCAGTCGGTTTATCCTCCATACAATGGAGTTAAAGGCATGCTCGTATTTGGCAGTTCCCAAAGTAACTCTCATGACTGGTTCAGAACCAGACAGGCTAGTTGATCCAAAACTGGCCCCCTTGTTCACCTTGGCTTTCAAAGATTTCTCCCCCAGGACACTCTCCCTACGGAAGTTCTTCACCCACTCACTGGGCACGGGGTAGCGGATCATCACATTTTCACAAGGGACCTGAGTTAAAGGATCACGGTTGGAAGAGAACCCAGTGGACATCATCAGCCAGCTCTGTACCTCCACCTCAGCACCGTTGATGCTGGCTGCTGTTCTCAGAGTAAAAGGCAAAGTTTTCTCAGCAAAGACAGTTCTGAATCGCATCAGTTCAAACCGGCAGGCATCCAAGGGGTTGAACAGGATAATACGGGAGTTATTAAAGACATCCTCATCCACACATGAATGGAACCGACAGCTGTATAACTTAATCCACTTAGTGGTAGTAGTGGGCATAATATCCTGCCTTGCAACTATTTCATTCCCTTTGACTAGGATATCGTTAAGGCCCAGTCTGCATTCTGCTAGGCCAGAGAGGAAGCTGAGAACATAGATATGGGTCAGCACACTGTGCTGGAGAATCACACTGTCTCCTTTGGCCAAGATGCCATGAAACTCATCCCTGACATCAACAGTGATTTCTTCCTCTTGATAGTTTAGTCCCACTGTGCTCAGATCTGTTGATGAGGCTGGCAAGTTCATCAGTGTGTCCTGCACAGCACTGATGAAGCTAAGGAAGTCTTCATAATCTGTAGTCCCAAGCTTGATGATTTGCTCTCTCTCTGCTGTGTGAGCAATGGCTGGTTTAGGCTGATACTTCTTTTTCTCCTTGTAGGTTGTGCGGTCCAACCGCACGCTGTGTATCCTTCCATTCTCATCATAGTTTTGGAGTTTGCGCTCTGAAATCTCATGATTAATTTCCAGTTTGAATTCCCGGAAAGGTTTCTCCAGTCCTTTCTCATAGAAAAGCTGTAGATATCCACTGTCAGTCAGCTTGACGTATATTGGTCCCCAGTGCCTGGATGACATAATATTCTTCTTCTCTGGGATCCTGAGCATCATTGGCCATCCATCCTTTGGCTGAGATGGTGCCAGGTTAAATAAGGTGGCATCCAGATCATAGGGCATCATGGGGTCATCATCAGGCAAGGTAGGGCTGCTCACACGATCTGGATCTCCAATCTGTAGTTGTTTCAGCTGTTCTACAGCATCCGTGTGTGTTACGCTTTTGTTTGCCTCTTGGAAGCTGATGGTATCGGGTTCCTGATGGAGAATAATGAGAGAGTCTCTTTGGCTTTTGCCTGGAGCACTGGAGACAGAAGAGCTTTTTGAACGCCTGTCTCGCTCCTCAAAGAATGAGCTGAATGGATTGATAGGTGAGGGCTGGACATCCCGAAGAGATTCATCCAGGAAGGGATTAGTAGCACTCCAAGGTGGTGTTTCAACAGAAGGCAACTTGGTTAAGGAGGAGAGATCAAGTTTTTGAATTTTGGAGAGGTCAGCCAATGTGCTTTTAGGACGTTCTCTTTTCTTAAAGGATGCAGTGAGGTTAAAGTTAACATCTGGAGTCTGTGTTTCTGCAGGTGAAGTGTCTATTTTCAAGGGAGAAAGATTCTGCGGAGAACCACTAACTTCATTGTCATCAAAAGTCACCCAGCTGGGAAAACGAACTGTGGTTGGGGTAGCAGAATGCCCATTCATGGAGGTGTTGTTCAGCTGCCAGTTGACAGCCTCCATATCTACCTCTTCATCTTCCTGGAGAGATGAGGAATTATCTTTAAAAAAAGAGGGGAGGGGAGGAAATTTCAGCTAATTATTCTGAAGTTAGCTAGTTCTCTCCACTAAAAGAAAAGCACAGTCTGCACAATAGTTTGCATGCTCAAGGAAGGCCTATTTGTATGCTGGGTGAGAAAGACAGTCAAAAGACTTGGATAAAATTCTGCAGAATCAGGCAATAATTAATAAATAGATTTAGCCACTTTTAAATGGACAGTTGAACACAGAAAAGGAAAGCAGGAAGAAATTTAGAAGGAATGACAGCAATGGTTTTATCTCTCAACTTTCATTCCAACCTAATGACCTAAAAAAGAAACAGCCCATGTGTTGTAGTGATATTTTTAAACTTCCTTCTCTAAACTTTCACTTTTGACTTTCTTCACCTATTTTCTGTCATTTGTCTGTTTTGTTCTCTCTTCCTTGTTCATGTTTTTTTTTCTTTCTGTCCCCACTACTCTGCTTTAGAGAAGAATCTAGTGGGAAGAGGGAATGAGCACTGAGGAACAGCTCTTCTATTATGACAAAAACACATGGGGATATGGTGAAGGCATCATAAAAGGTGCCTAGGTGGCATTTTTACCCTAGATGTGTTCAGCAAAGATGCTTTGTAACTTGCCCAGTGGGAAATAGTCTGACAGTCCTTGGATGCCTCTGTAAAACCCCTTGGAGAAGCTGTGATCTAGAAACTTACATTAGGATAAGGGAAAACAGTTTAGACTTGTATTGTGGAAGCTGTCCTCATCCCCTGTCAGGACACAGCACCCTTGACCACTTTTCTCCTTGTCTTGGGCTCTGCCAAGACACCTTCCCAGAAGCCAGCATCATACTGTGCTATTTCAGTCCCAGCTCTTTCTGGAGGAGATAGTTGCAGCAATAATAAGGTGTTTTCCAAAATGAGCATCATTTCTCAGAGTTCAGAGTTTAAAGTTTTTTTTTTTTTTTTTTTCCTGTTTTCTTCCCACTGGGTTGATGAATCAGAGTGCTCCTCAAAATGAGCAGTCTAGGGGTTATTATAATTGTGAATTTTATATGAAGAAGATTGAAAACAATGTATTTTTCAAGCCATGTAATAACAAAGCAGTAACAAGAACAGATAGCTTCTACAGACTATCCATATATTAGAAAGTGTATTGGACAAGAAGTGGCACTATCTCAGTTTTTCAGATTTTATTCTCAGCTCTGTCCTTTCGCTCCTAGCTTTGCACAATGCCTAGCTGTAGTCCCTGCTGCTAGCTGCACCACTGGGTATAGCAGTGGGTCCTTTATTCATGAAGTTTTGCCACAAGACTATAAATAGATCTGTGGGTTAAAAAAAAAAAAAAAAAAAGTCTCCACAACCACACCCTAAAGTGAGCAACAGAAAATACTAAGAAAAAGCCACCAAGACTAGTCTAATGTTCTTCTGATCCTCAGGTCCACACTGATACCTTCTATGTTGTCTCATGCCTTTCCCATGTTTTGGTCATCAAGCATGTAGTTTTCTGAAGCAAAGCAAAAGTAATGGAAGGATGTGATAAGGCCACACTTTTATGTTCTCTCTCCTTTCCTTTTTTTTTTTTTAAATGGTATTTCTGGGAAAACATTAATTTCTTTTGGACTTCTAATAGTCCTGTGTTAACAACATCAGGGTTTCTTAAGAGTATTAAGAAATTCTTTTTTTTTTTTTTTTTTTTTTTAATTATTCAGAACCTCTTCCCTGCCTGAAGTTACAATTTTCCCCTTTCCTGTATCTTGAATTTTGGTGCAGAAGCCAAGTACAGCTCCACAAAAGTATTAACACTTCAGGTAAATTTGAGAAAGGCAGATGAGCAGATCTCCTTTAGAGTCCATATAAAAGAACACACAAAATTCACCTGACAACATTTCTTTCTAAATCAAACAAGTTTTATATTTTTTTTTTCTGTTGTTGTTTTGATTGAGATGCTCAGAAATACCACATTAAATGAAGATGGTTTTGTAAACGTACGCATTTGCATAATTTCATTTTATAGAAAAATCAATAAGCTGTTATTTGAATTGGTATATGGAAGTATCAAATCTGGGAACTGAAATAATCTTTCTTTCTCAAACTAAAATCAAAAGTGCATTCTTCTGTTGCCAAAGAGCCATATGGTTGGGTTTACAAATATTTGAAGATTACAGAGGTGGTTCTAGAAATGACAAGTTTTTAGCTTTGTCTGTAAGAATATGACTAATAGTAGGGAGGTAAAAATAATAATATACTAATGCAGCTAAGCATCCAAAGTTCTCACCTTGGAGGACTAGATGAAATAGTGTGTATATCCCAAGAGAAATACTGGAACCTCTGCTGCAAAGGCAAGTATCTATCTCACGGTGAAAAATCCTGACATTGCCAGGCATTGGCTTAGACAATGATCTGAGGTTCTTTTAATGTTGACTTTTGATGAGTTCCTGAACACGGATGATAATGTTTAAAGCACAGATGTCCTTCAATTTGGCCACACACCAGTAGTTCTGTGAGAGGGCACTTAAAAAGGAATTCCCTGGATGAACAGCTAAGCTCATTGTTTTACTGATCTGCTTTCTTAAGTGTTTTTAAAATTCCTTCTGAGAAAACAAATCAAGAAGATGGTTTGCTGACAGGGTGCAAACAGGCTTGCACCCAGAGAGTGGCTCCTAACTCAGAAGGGTTAGAGGTGCATTAAAAAAAAAAAAAAAAAAAAAAAAAAAGGAAGAAGTGACCAAAACAGAGCTTGTGTTTTTTCCTTCTTGATTGACTGATTTTGCTTTCCTAAGCAAATTATTTTGAAAAGTGTTTTTATTTAGTAGAATTAAAACATCTTTTAATTGTCTGACCTTGCCAGATTCTAATCTGATAGGTTGCTCCAGCCCATCTACAAAACATGGGAGCACATTTACTGAGGAGATGAAAGGGGCAGCAGCTTTACCTCCCTTGCCAGTGTGTATCTTCTGTGTGTCCCCGCTTCACTCCCTCACCTAAGGGGTGCCTCCAACCAGTACTGGCTGTGCCTTACTGCATACATGCCTGAACATCATTAAGAAAAAAAATAATTAATTTGCAAATTTAAATTCCTGGTGAGCAATAAAATGCCAAGTAGCATCACAAGGTTTTTTTTTTGTTTTCTTTTGTTTTTCCATCCAAAGGCCTCCTAATGTTTAGTTGGCTTTACAAGTGTTCAGCAGGAATCATTTCCATTAGATAAACTGGAAAACTGTATTATGTTATAATGAATGTCAAACAATTCACTATGATCAATCTCTTGTGACTGATTACAAGGAAAGAAGGCTTTGGTTCTCTTTATTGCTTCATCTTTTCGTTTTTTTGGGGGGCCCAAATCACCAGGTGGTATCACCTTACTTATGCCTGTGGGAAAGGCACACATGCAGCTGTTAAAGGACATTGATACCTTGCAAACTGTGAGAGAAACATGCTCCAGAAGTAGGGAGATCTGAAGGCACAACAGACGTGTCAAACAAAGGCAAATAACATTACTACTTTAAGGAATGAATTTGAGCAAACTCCTGGATTTTCAAATCTCAAAGTACTTGCCTAGTCTGCCTCTTGACAGAAATTAGCTTGGAGCTTCATGGAGTGACTATTTCTGTTCCCTGCATAAATTAATTTACGTTTAACTCAGATAACTTTAGTTTACACTTCAGTCCACAGCACAGGCATGCCCTCAGTATGGTCACCGCTTCCACCGGGTGGGCTCTTTCTTAATGGAGCTGACAGACTCGAACAAGGTAAGCATTGCAATTTAGCAATTCTGTTGGCATAGCTCAACCTATTCTAGGACTCTTGCTGGGAAAATAATGCAAACAAAGGCAGTGGTATACAGCAGACAGCACTTCAGGCTTGGCCTTTAAAGATCAGCCAGGCCAAGAGGATGCCAATTGCAAAAACTATGGTCTCTGTATCCTAAGCAATGATAGACAAGCCAAAAGTGCAGAGAAACAGAATCTGGGAGATACTACAGTATCCAGCACATTTCTAGGACTTCCAGACACTATTGGGCGTGTCACAATTTTCTAGAAGGAAAAGTCCCAGTTCTTCCGATGTTTAATCATTAAACTCCTGTCTAATAACTCAAGACAATTAAAAATTGGTAGTTTATGTCCTGAAAAGGTTCATGCAAGTTTTTTCTAAAATCTAAATAAAGCATCTGTCACTTATGCCAAACTTTGTCTGAAATGACTATGCTTACCTCACACAGTGTAAGCGTGCAAAGACCACATAAGTTATAAACCAATAAATTGGTTCATCAGATATTTCTGATTTTTCTATGCACTTGTGAAGTGTTTCAAGTTTGGCACACACTATGAACCCAGGCCTTCTTTAGCAAGCTTTCCTGTTTATCACGGCTTTGCTAATGGCAGAGAGTCAAATGTGTTACTGCTGCAGCCATCAGTCTAAATTTCTCTAGGAATTTCACTAAGCAAGGCTACAGTACAAAAACACCATGGAATTTATCTGTAAGAATCTGCAACCCAAAGCACCAAAGCTGTCTCGTCAAAGGGAAGTTACTACCTGTTGATTTGCCCAGAGGATATGATATCCCTGTGAGGATAACAGTTATTACCTCCATATGTTTCCTGTGTAACTATGCTATCAGTCAGTGCATGGTAATGTTCAGGGAGTACTTAGAAATGTTCTCTCCCAGCTTGCAGGACACTGTCCATGAGATACACAATAGACTTCAGAGACAGGAGAAGAGGCAATCACCCCTTCACGGGTTAGGACTGTGGGGAGGGGTCAGAAAGCCTTGAACCCTTTGAGCACCAACACCCAACAGGCTGGATGGGATGTTTTGTAAATGTTTCTGCAGATTTTGGGTGTCTCTGCAATATCTGATGTGGAAGAGGTGAGTGCCCTCTACTGCCCTCTACTCCCTGCCCTCCACTGCTGCTGCTGACACACCACATACAAAATTTCACAGCAATCTGGTTCTCCAGCTTGTTGAACTGTCAATAAAAAAAGTCATGTTTTTAGCTTGATACTTTACAGCATAGCTAAGAGGTATTTCAAAATCATCACAGATTGAGTAACTGGCAGGTGCAAGGTGAAAGATTGAAGTCACAGACCTGCTCTCTATGGTTCCCTTTCTTATTCTTCCTCCTCCCACCTGACAGGCTTCTCAGATGATGTTGAATGGATTCATCCACAGATAACTTTCCAGTTCACCATACTTAGTCATATTCTATCACTACATCTGTTTGAACTTGGGTATCTAGTTGTAGGCCATGTAAATTGATGGCGTGATTAAACCTAGTGTCATTCTATCCCAAATCTGCAGCAGTTCTAATCTCAAGTACAAAATGGTTTATTCCCAGCAGTGGGTTAATGACTACTTAAATATGATTCCTCTTGCTCAGTTAACTATTGCAAATTCATCACAAGTCTTAGAAGAAGTTTAATCATTAAAAGAAGTTAAATCATCTGAAGTTACAAAGAAGTTATGTCACAGAGCTTCCAGCTCTATTTAAAACACAATGAATTTCATCTATGCTCAATTAATTCAGCCCCATGAGTCTCTAATCTTTATAAGAATTGCTATATTTCATTTTAAATGTAAGCCATCATGCAGATACTGAACTGAAGATGAAATACAAGCAGATTATGACTCAGCCTCTCACAGCTGGATTCAGCAGCCCTCATACTGCAGGATAGCTGCTGAAAAGGACCATCTTCATGTACCACCCTAAAGGATCCTAGAGGTCAGCATCGCTTTTGCCAACTTTGTTGATGCTTTGACGTTTCCTTATTATTCTATATCTACAGAAACTTACAGATTTATGTGAAGGTAGGACTACGGCACGTCAGGCACTGGTGCTTGCTGTGCTTCATTGCCTTGAATTATTTGCCTCGTGTCTCCTTCACTGACACTGGCTCTTGCTACTTAGATAGGGAAGAACACATCTTCCCAGCAACTGAGCCTAACGTAGCCATTAGGTTTACCTAATATCAGACTACCCATAGGAGCAGTGGTAGTTGCAGCTGGAAGCTTCATTGCAACCAGCTGTGTGTGATGCTGCCTGAGGGCCTTTTTTGTCTCACTTGTTTTCCTCTCCTCTGTTTGTCTTCACTCAATTAAAGAAATTCATTAAGTTTGAAATTCAGTCAGAGCCCTGTCATTATACCTTGAGTACAGAAAATGTTCAAGGTAACAAAATTAGCGTACAACTTAGAACTTTCTGGCATGATTTAATTTAACAGTACTCAATATTTTCATTGCGTTACATTTATCAAGTAGTTAAACTCTGGCTTATGAAACAAAGCTCAAACATTTTCAGCTAACTCCCTTTTTCCTTCTGCAGATCTCTCAGGTATGCCACCTGCTCTCAGCTATCACTGGAGCTTTGTAAAAGTTTCTTACAAAGCAGCCTGCAGTAAATTAGATAACCAGAATGGATCTGTGTAGTCTTAAAACAAAACCAAGGATCTCTAACACACCTAGTGCACAAAACTGGTACATTAGATACCTATGGCAGATAACTATAGTTATAAAATGTGTTTTCCAAATACACTGTTCAGGTTTTAGTCTGAAAACACTTAGAATTTGTACTAACACTCTTAGAAAGAATTACATATAGTGTACAATAAACCATAACTTATCCAGAAGTCATCAAAACATTGCACCAAAAATAAGATGTGTAGTTGTGAAATATAATTGTTGTGTGCCTGAGGCCACAGCAAGCAGAGGAAAGATGGAGTCTCCAACTAATACATTTATCACTTCAACAGTAGATTCCAAATTAGACATAGTTCATGCAGGTCACGGATAAGGTTGTTAGTGTCTTGAGGAAACTGTTAGATCTTCATGTCAAGTAGGAATTATGTGATGACTTTTTAAACTTTGGGGTTTAGTTTCTAAAATTGTGGGTCATGCCAAAGATTCTAAGAAACTGTAAAATACTTAAATATTAAGTCTGATATATTGGTATTTCTTGTTAAACAAGGTACCAGGTTAGTTCCTTCCTACAACAGAATAAAAAGTAGATAAAAATACTCACTATAAGCATTTACATTAACAAGGAAAATTCTTACTAATTTAAATTGTTTACTAGCTTTGACTTTTGGGATTCACAAGAGGAAAAATATGAAAGTAGAAGACAAAGGTGGCAAAAGGGCCCAACACTTTGAAGAAATTAAAAAAAAAAAAAAAAGTATATATTATCATTCCTCCTTGGCTCATGAACTGAATTCATTTCAAGCTAGCACCCAACTTCTCTGAAAAGTTTTCCTTGCTTTGCTTTGAACTTCCTTCCTTACACAAAATAGCACAAACAACTGCAGTTAGAGACCATCTCCAAAAGATTTTAAATCTTTATTACAATCTCAGTAAACATTAGCAACATTAAAGCTTAATGTAAACAATATTTATCATTATTACAGCTTTTGCCAACACATTTATATGTTTATTGATTAAGAGTTTAAAATCCTGGCTGAAGTTCATATCCAAGCCTTGTGCCTCCTGGATATATGAGGAGAACACTAGCTATTTCATCGAAGCCTGTCACTGCCTATAGTCCCTATAGGGCCTCTATCAGTCACTCTCAAGACTGTGGGAAGAAGAAGATAATGCTGTAGTGGAAGAATTTTCTGGTATTAGAAATCTAAACACATTTGAAAGTTCCTTAAATTAAATGTTATCTGGGAGATGAGAGCAATGCAATTAATGTAGTTATAATTTATCTCATAAAATCACAGATGACTATTGTCTCAAACTAGTTAGCAGCAATAAAAAATTCTAAAAAGGAACAAAACTTTTTCTAAAGATAGCTAGAAGATGTTACGTACTCCAGGAAAAATAATTACTTATCACTTGGAAGCAGGTTTCTTTGCATTTCTTTTCATTAAAAAGGCTATTTTGTAGAGAAAGTGGAGCTCTTCTCTTACACATGTGAAACAATGAGAGGGAATGGGCCCAAAAACTCTTCCAGAAAAGAAAGCTATTTCATTTAAACCCTTCTGAGCCACAGATCTGGAAAGCATGCGCTTTTCCTGAAGATCAGTTCATGTGCTTCCATTAGCTGGCCAGAAGGTGGTACATTAAGACTAATATAATTAGAGGAAGTCTTTAAGATCTTTACAAGATTTAGACAAGACACAATGCCTGTCCACAGAGTTCACAATATATATTTGACATAATACCGTGGGTTTATGACTAGGAATAATTTGAGCCAAGTTATGAACAGATCTTAGATAAGTGGTGGAGAGAACATTTAAAAAATAAATACATTTGTTTTTGCTTAGAACTTATTTCTATTAAACAAACACAATATACTCATAAAGTAAACACCTTAGCAACTAAGCATACGTACATGATTCATGAACTATTACAAAGCAACTTCATTTCCATCCTTGAAGACACAGCACGGATGCAACTCACATATTTTTACCACTCTGTCATCTAGCTTTGTTCTCCACAAGGTGTGCTCAGTCCAGAGGTTACCAAGACTACGACTACACCCCAGCCTTAGCCATTATTACTACCAGTGGAATACTTGGGCTCCCAGTTTGACTAGGGTAAACAAAGCCTAGCCAAATGTATATGAGGGGACAGAGCAGAACTGGGAAATACAAAGCCAAACCTGGTCCAACAGAGGGATCAATCTGAGAATGACAGGTTTTCTGGAGAAGAATTAATTACTTTACTTTTTTTTTTTTTTTTTTTTTTTTAAATCCAAAAGGAGAAAAATGAGAACCACAGAAGACGCAGGTATGACATTTTTAAAAAGCAGTTCCTTTCAAAGTATGTTGGCTAAGATAATTGACAACAGTTTGCCTCTAAGCGTACTTTGGACTTTGCTTCTACCCACAGAGGTCTACTTCCCTCTCTGAGTTCAATCTCAGCAGTACGTAGTGCATACAATTCAGTAGTGCAGCTGGTACTGAGAACATGGAGCTTGTGGAGCAATACTCTGAGTGCTAATAAGGAAAGAGAAAGCTACTGGTAGCCCAAGAAGTTTCAGGAAGTATGTGATATTTGGTAAGCAAAATAAATCTGTAGCCCATCCTAAAAATGCAAAGACAATCCCACTCCATCTTGCAGGTGCTGATGGCAGCATGTGTTGAACAAGCTCTCCTTTCCAAAGAGCAGTTATGTAAGTCTCTCCTATGCAGATGATAAGGCATGCCATTGTGTCGTATTTTAACATGCAACATGTGATAGACTGGTAACAAAATGCATAGGTCTGCAAACCTCTTACATGTCATCTTCAGAACTTATGATAGTACCATGCGGGATAAGCCTGATATTTGCAGTGGCAGACTGCAAGCAGAAACGAGCCAGCTGATGGATCCTCTCAGAGTTTGGGGTCCCACTATGCAACATAACCTCTGACTGCAGTGCAACACACTGTCTCATTTATTAAGTTATGGGACCAAAAGACAGTTGCATTATTGTATAAACATGGGTGTCTGAGTGCCTCTGTTGAATATATACAATAAATGTTTCCATACCCTTAGGAAAATCAAAGGTAGGAGACCATTATGTGCATTAGATGTCTGAAACAGGTTTGCTACTGCCAGTCCATCTGTTCAGAAACTGTACCGGTAGCAACCACAAATGGTAACACCAGTTGAGGACAACTTGGTAGTCAGTGTGAAATAGCTGGCTGACCTCTGGTTTCTAGCTGGGCAGTTCCTGTATCACTGAAGCCAGGTATCTGCCCAGTCTAGTGCTGCTTCTCTTGCAAAAAAAAGGTCAGTACATAGTCATATATAAACCTGTACCAGTGCTCAATTCACTGCTAACAAAAATGAACAGTGATGTCCAAATCTGCACACCGTTTTGGAGGAGGTAGGACAAGGTAAATCAGGGAGAGAAGGAATATGTTTTGTTTAATGGGTGACATAAAATGGCACAAAAGTAAAATTTATACTTATATACAAATATTTCAATCTCTTAACTGCAGAGAAAAAACTGAAGGGCCAAAGAGGAGAAAAAACAGACATTTGTATTTTACATCTTCAGAATGCATTATTGCCCAATGCTTTTGGCTCCCCACAACATTTAAAAATAGTAGCACTAACTTCCTGATTCTTGCACCCAAAGCATTTCCCAGGATCAAGTTTTATATTATATCAAGTCAGCAGCTCAGATTCTGTCTGCCAGATTTGTCTACATATCTCTGGTTATCCGGGCAAGAGGTAATCTCATGTTTATACACTGCTGCTACCCTGAGCAATATCAAAATGATTTACAAGCTATGCCACTGCTGTTATTATTAAAAAAAAAAAAAAAAAAAAAAAAGACACGTTTCCCAATTGCTAATGTAAGGCTCTGTGTAAACTTAAACTTCAGCTATGTGTTTTAATAATTTAGTTACCTGATTAACTGCAAAGACAGATTTATTCCATAAACAGGGTCCCATTAAGCAACATAAACTCTGACTGCAAAGCAACACACTCCAGTCTCATCTATATCCACAGCAACATAGCTGATACATCTAAGTTTGGGAAGTTAACAGTGCTCTACTTCTGCCTGGACCTTATGCTAGTATTTTTCCCCCTGTAACTTATGCAAACATTTTTGTTTGTTTGTTTTAAAGTACAGAGAAGGACATATAACTATGTGCAGGTAGCCAGCTTCGCCAGTCCTTCCTGACTGAAAGCATGTGGGACCTCCAGGCTACAGTGAAGTTTTATGAATTAATATATGAGGTGCTCATTGCAAATGTCATAGGACCTGTAGCAAAGTCATGTGCAAGCTTTTTGTTTATTTGTTTGTTTGTTTTTAATTCCAAGAGGGATTTTTGCCACTTAACAGAAAGGACTCAAGGAGACTAGCTGGAAATAGCGTGAGGAAACAGCCTGATCTGTCTGTGATGCCTGATCCATGTAGATGTCACTGAGGATCTACCAAAGCAACACCTCCACCTTCAATAAATGGTGATAATTATAGGTGCTTGAGAAGCAGCATGATGCAAAGGATATGATACAGGAATGGGTTGCAAAAGCCCTAGGTGGTAATCTGAACTATGTGATTGTCCAAATGACCTTCAATAAGCAATTTACGCCCTCTGTTCTGCATTTTTTTTCTCTGTAGCAAAGCAGAAGTATTAATATAATGGAAAGTGTTACTGTGGTGGTAAGGGCACAAGGACTGTTCACACCTGCTCTTTTAAACTGTGTGCCTGAAAGACCTAAATATTTGCTGAGACAGAAATTGGGATGACAAAAGTAGGGCCAATGGAGTTGCTCAGAGATCCTCAATAAGAAAAGCTTTGCATTGAGTGAAAGTATTGAGAGAAACCCTCAAGTTTCTAAGCAGTACAGAGACTTGGAAAGCAAATTCTTGCGGTATTAGTTACTGAAATGTGCTTGTTACAGTCAGATAGGTACCACTTTATTTCAGAAATAAACTACAAGTTTGTCCCCAGAATTTGTAAGGAGCTTGCTTCTTGCTGAAGCAGTTGCAGGGTTGATTAGGGGCTTTGCAGAGACAGTTCTCACCTCCTGAGACCTTTAAAGATGTGTTTTGGATACATGCTGAGCACAAATGTTTTAGGGAGACAGGCCACAAGAAGAAGAAATATTCCCACTTGTGATAACCTAACTTTACCCTCCTTTACTGTGACACTTAAAGACTCACTCTCATTTTTTGTCCATCCAGAAAATTTATAGTGTTATTACAAGGGCTGCCTTGGAAAGTATTGCTAACAGCATGGTTGTATCAGCAACCACAGTTCAAGTCTGCCCGGCCAGGCTGACAACCACACTAAGACAACTTCTGCCAACTTTGGAAACAAATGGAGCTGATCCAGCTCACCCTTCATATATGCATAATGCAAGGATTCCCAAGGATGACAGAAGATACAGGAAACATGTCAGCACGTTCATCTAAATATGTTAGTTAACTGCTCCTGGTGTAAAGCAGGACTTGGTTTTAGAGTCCTGTTACCATCCCATGATACAATCAACACTTCATCTCCAGCCTCAAGGCAGCTGCTGACCACTCCAGGAGCCTGTTTGGAAGGGATGGCTGTTTTTGCGACATACTCCTCTCACTGAGGCCATTCCCCCCTTTATGCATTCACCTGTTACAGGCCTGGGACTTTTCCTTCAGCCCAGGCTCCCACCATAAAGGCCCAGCTGTTGCGCATCTACTCACAATTGCAGGAAATGAACAGAACCCAATACTTGGCTATTATCTTTCTTATGTCACCTGAAGTTTTGTTTTTCCTTTTTGTATGTGTGTGTGGAGCCACCACAGTACACAGGGTATTTAGGGTCACTCCACAGAAGTGCCAAACATCAACGATCCATCAAGTCAGTCCTTCCATGCTCCCTTGGGCCATGCTGGTGTGAGTCCATTGAAGAGAAAGCCATGGACCTTACTGTTAAAGGAGAGAGTCTGACCAAAAGAGACCCAAGCAAGCAGAATGGAAAGAAATGACCCATAACGTTATCGTAGCACTCTGTGGTGAGAGGTGAAAAGGAAACCCATGCTTCCTTCCCCTCTGCATGAATTTTAACTTCCCATCTTCCCATCTCTAGCAGGCATCTTCCCTCCAAGCTACAGCTCTGCCTGTGGGTAAAATATATGCTATAAAAGGCCCAGATTCCCTTATGCTAGTCCTGTACAACTTACCAGCTCTGATGATTTCTTTTCTTACAGTTAAGTCTCAGCTTCCCTCCCCCCAGCCTCTCACACACTGTGTAGCCTGTAGCCGAAGCTGTATGTCCTCTTTCTTTCCCAAATGATGCTCTGCATTCTTTTGATGGGGGTGCAGAGAGAGGGGAATTCAGCTCTGGCTTAGCCAAGTCACCTCTTTTTCTTTGTAAGATAGAAACAAAGGGCAGAAAACATTGAAATAATCCTGTGGAGAAGTAAACAGCAGACCCGAAATGCTCGCCATCTCAGCAAGGTATGAGAAACAAGCCCCACGCCTGTGTGTGTATACACACACACATACAAACACATATATGAGAGAACAAATTGTCAGCTTTGAAGGTGACAAACAAGGAATACTGAAAATTTCTGTCCTGGAGCAGTAGTTACTAGGAATGAGGCAGGGTACAGAGCCTGGATGTGACATAGCTCCGACAGTATCAGGGCAAGTTCTGTACTCAGTATACCACAGGAAGCTCAGTGGAAAGAAACTACTGCATTCTTGAAATATGGAAGAGACCTAGCGGGTCTTCAGGGTATAGGACAAGATGAGGAAAAAAAAAAAAAAAAAAAAAAAAAAAGATGGACAACGCGATGGGAAACCTTACTGTCTCTATCAGGCAAAGCGGAAAGTCCCTCCAGCGCTGCATAGCTGATTTGGTGGCCAGTGAGAGACAAGGGCTGAGCACAGAAAGTGACGGATGGGAAGGAAAACAAAAGGGGCCCCACAGCTGCTGTGCCCTCTAAACAAAGCACGGCTTTCTGAAGCCATGTGAGATTTTGCAGAAGAGCCCTGAAAGAGTTGAGGTCTGCCAGAAGGAAACAACAGTGATTAGAGAAACGAGAAATGTGGGATAATGAGATGATAAGAGGACTTTAACTACTGAGCGTGAAAAGAAAGGTACACAGACTATAAACTGAAAAATAATTAGCAATTTATTTGTATTAAAAAATCAAATAGACATTCAAAAAATGAATGCCCAAAAGACACTTAACACATAATGAAAGCACCCTGCAGCAGCTCTCTATTAAGCTGTGGCACTGACTGGTTGCACCAAAAAGAGCAACACTGCTATGGACAGGAACGCCTGCCTCAGTGAGTGTTATATTTTAATGTTTTAAGAAATAAGTTGAGCACTGCGAAGGGGGATTTTTTTTTCTTCATGAAGATAATGCTGCAGATTTTTTTTTTTTTTTTTAACATGGAAATGGGGGGAGGAGGGGATTTCTTTTTTTGCCCACTGGTTTACTTGGATATGGTGTGGGTAAAGTGCTAGAAATAGAGGTCAGATGAAAACGTACCATCAGCTGACTTCCACTAGGTTAACAAGTGGAGAAAAAACATATACAGGGTTTAGGAAGATGACGTAATTTGTAATCTGGGCTGCATCTCCCCAGGGGCTGCAGTTGGCAGGCTCCAGCCACGCACCTAGGTCACACTGAGGACAAACGACGGAAACAAACAGCCTGGTCCCGTGGACAAGGAGATGTACCTTACAGAAAGAGCTAATTTAAATTCATGTGAAATGGTATTTCTCAAAGGATTTGTTAAGGAATGTGTTTCTGACCACTTGAAACCATGGAGGAGAATTCTGCTCTTGTTGTGGCTTCCTGAAAGCATGTTTCTGCTTGGGACAGGCAAAGAGGCTGTACTGGAAGGGAGCGTGTTTACTTGAACCAGAATTTCAGTGCTGTAGAAATGCTGACAGCTTGGAAGATTAAATTCTGTATTTACTAACTCAGCACTATCCTCCCCCCTAAATTTCTCCATCATCTGTGCACCACAACATAAGGGGGCGGCCTTGGAAAACAAGATACTTATCTGGCACATGGCTAAACCCGTGGCAGATCCTGGACATGAATTGATGCCTTAGCATCAATACAGCCCATCATTTGGGATATGAAAATTGGTTCACCCCTAAAGCGGGCTGAAACCCAACTCTTTGACCATAGGACCCGAGCAGCTGTTGGATGGCAGCAGCCTGACCTTGCTGGGGGAAGGACGGTGCCACAGAGCCCTGTGGGTGAGCCAGGCTCCTTGTAAGGAGTTTCATGAGGCATCAGGAAGCAATTACCAGATCCCAGCAAAACCTAATTATGCCCCCTCTCCTCCTTCACGAACCATCATTTAGGAGAAGCCAGAATTGTTTTCCTCCTCTCTCTCTTATAGTTAAAACATAACTTAAGGATTTTTTTTAAAACTTGCAGTACTGTTTAGTCCCTTCTTTGTGCCAGGCCTTTTGTCCTCGGAAAGAAGCCGCTTGGCTGGAAGCTCATGGGAAGAGACCGGCGGGCAGACAATAAAGCTGTCTGCAGAGCAGACGTTTGTGAAGGGAGGCGGGATGGATGGATGGCCGGACAGAAGAATTTCCAACCTGTTGCTATAGCAGCGGGGTGAATGCCGAGGCAGCGGCACCCAGGCTGGTGGCAGGGCCACCACGGGGGCTGCAGCCCACAGGCCGTGCTCAGAGGTTAATGAAGAGGAAGAGATGTTAACCCCTGCTTGGCCTCCACCCGCCAAGCAGAGAAGGCAGGGCTGCCATACCAGGCATCAGGGATGTCTCCTCTAGATGGGGGAGGCAGCGGATGCAGATTTCAGGCGCTGGGTTGGAGCAGGTTAGCTGTGGTGAAAGCCACTGGGGACCATTTACTTGCAGACAAGCCTCAGCACTTGTTACAGGACTTGAAAGATCATGAGCACCAAACAGGTTAATAACATAGCATGCCTGGAACTGGCATCCTTCTGGGTCCCCCAGAAGTATCAACAACGTGAGCACAGAAATGCACGATGTCCTTCATTATAGTCATTTTCCAGGGATCTCTGGTGGATCAGGAATGCCAGCAGCGGTTTTACAGCTTAAATATATGCTGACAACTGAACCTGTGTATTTTATCTCTTCCTCCTGCACAGCATGCTACAGCATGAAAAATTAGCGAGTCATCAATGCAAGCAGCAAACAATTCCCCAGCAAAGAATAAATATAAATAGCACCGGCAGTATTATCCTGTGTAAATCCACACAGAGGAGTGTGGTTACTGGAATTGCATATGCTGTAACTAACTTCTGCCTCTCTGCAGCGAGGCGGTGTGCATGGGCAGCCTAGGGCATGCACATCCACAGGTGCCACACCCAGGAGTCCCTGTCCAAACTGAATATCTCTAGTTGATGTTGTGATAGTCAAGGCATTTTTAGGTGATATTTGATGGGGACAACAAAATCAATTATTATCCTCTTATTTCCCTTATTATATATCATAATGCCCAGATACAGAAACAGAGGGAAAAGCCTCCAGCAGAGAAAAAGCAATTCCCTTTTCACCTAGGAGCAGCCTTATTTTGTTTCTTCTGGAGGAACAAGAACCCTGCCTGCAGCAGCTGTCTAATTCTATAGCTTGTAAACTACGTTCATACAAGGACATTAAAGGCTGACTGTTCCTTCATAATCTTTTTGGCCTCCAAAGCAGAATGAAAATCTCCTGAGAACAGGAGCTCTCAAGATAGTTTCTGAACTTCAGGTCAGGACAGAAAGTCTCCTGAATCTGCATTCCTGACAGCATTTCAGTGCTTCTCCATTGGTCTCAGCTGGAACCTGTACATGCTGAGGCAGCTGCGAAGCAGACAAGCTAAGTGCGACTGAACAGTTTCCAGCTTCTGAAAAGCTCTGGAGTTCAGCTTACATTTGGGAAGGAGAAAGTTCAGGTTGATTCTTTTTGTCTGCATTACTTCATTCATTTCCTAGCAAGGGACCACCTGGAAAGTGGATTGCCATGGATGGCCAGATGCCAAGCAGACTTCACTACTCAGTAACACGCCTTGGACAGTCAGGCTCTGTGCGCTCTTTAGGCTGCAGCGGATGAGATACAAACCAGAACTCCTGTATGCTGCGAGCAGCTATTTTGCTAAGGAGTCTCTCTTTCTGCACTGAGCCTACAGGATCCACTTATAGATGGAAATCATTTTATAAATCTCATTTACTGGTGTCTGTAAATGTGTTTTACACAATGGTGTTCAAATAGTATGTACTTAGGGATAGTGTGCGTGGATTTCACACAGGTAAGGAGGGTCACTGGTAAGTAGGGCAACTTTAAAGGATGGAGGGCACCTTCAGAAGCAGTGATTCTGGAAAAAAATGGATGATTGTCACCTGTGGTGCAACCCTAATGCTAAAAGAATTGATGTAATATTAGGATTTAGGAACAGAGAAACATGAAACAGTACAAAAATCATTTTGCTTTGTGCACGTAGCATGGCCTGGCTCCTGCTGGAACACAATGACCTAGTCTATCATCCAGAAATCAGGGATATAGAAAAAATGAGGAGGATTCAGGAAAGATCTACCAGAACTATAAAGGAAAAAAAAAATCCTAGTAAACAGCAGAAGACAAAAGCTCATCTATTTAATCTGCTTCACAGGAGATTCAGGAACAGTCAGTCTGCAGGCACCTACACAGAAAATTATAAAAGAAAAATCTCTTTGATCTAAAAGTGATATGTGATAGTTGGAAGACAACATTGAGAAACTGAGATTAGAAATCATATGCAGATTTTTAACAGCTAAAGCAACTAACTATTGAACTGATTTACCGAAAACTCTGTGAAGTCTCCGCATCACTGGAGTGCTTTAGGCAGGTTCGGAATTGTTCTAAAGGATTATTCTTGTTCTCACGGGAACTAAATCAGGGATGTGCTATGATTTGCGATATGCAGGAGTTCCAGCTACACGATCACTTTAAAACTTTTTGACCTTTTAATCTGCAGAGTGACTAGTAAATTTTAAAACAGCTGTTCTTGTAACTATGCATGAGAAAAACGATAGCAACTGGTATTTAAGGGCATTCCCCTTTCCTGATGAATTTAGAAAAAGCTGGATGAATGTCAGTGCTGCTCCCTCACAGAAAAGCATTAATGTAACAAGATTAAGTATGGAGAGCTGATGTTGAGTTGAGCTCTTTGGAACTGGCTGTAAGGAGTGGAAAGTAAATGTTACGGAGAGAACCAGGACAGTATTCAGGAGGCCCAATATAACTGTATCTGTGAGGATGTCCTCACACAACCTGAGCTCAGAGAGCTCAGACACACAAGCTCTTACACTTAATGATACTGCAGTACGAGTACCATTTTAAAATAACATAAGAGGGAAAAAGAATTTGTATCAAATTATCCTTTCCTGTAGATCACAGTATACTTAGCTGAACTTTGCTTTTCGCATTTCAGAACTTAGTTCCAAGTGTATGCTCATTTGTCATTCCAGCTGCTTTTTCCTCCACACACAAGGGCAAAGCATTTCTTGTGTTTTCAACAAATACTGGAACACTGAAGTCCCTGAACAATGCAGCACTTGACTAATCTGAATTGCTCACTCACCCACTGAAATTCTATACAGAGCAGCTCAGAGCTGTTAGTCTCACAGCAAAACCTGCTTCCAAACCTTCACTTTTTTGAACACCTAAGTAGACACAGACACAGATTTCCTTTATCCCTTCAGCAATATTTGGAGAAAAATAATATAGCTCTTTTTGTACGCTTCAATTTATCTTCTTATGACATAGAGAACACCTTTTATCAACAAGGAAACAGCCTACTTTTCCTCCGTCTGATCAGAAAATAACCTCCCACAAAAGTTCATGAACCACACTGCCCTCCTCCCCCACATCCTTCTCGATTTTAAAACACTTGCACCAGCACAGCAGGCACTGTGAGCACAGCACAGGGGGATGTTACATGCTAGTTTAGTTGTATACATACAACTTACAATCCCTCTTTTTAATCACTTGTTCCTGGTGGACCAAAAGTCAGCTCTCCACCCCATCCTACCCGTTTCACAGCACCTAAGTCTTCCTGGAAATAAAACTTTCCCAAGTCAGAGGTATTGTGTCACAGGTTCCCTAGGACTCCACAGGCTGAGATTCTTCTTTCTTCCAGTCTTCTCTGTCTGTTGTTCATCCATCAGCTATCCTCCCACCTACCCACCCACCTACCCAGCCACGTATTGGCCCCTGCTGTTACAGTACCTTTCTTCTAAGTGAAGTTTACACACTCCTCTTCACGTTGATGAAAAAAAAAAAACAAAACTCCAGATCGCTCGGATGAATGGATTTTCCTTTTGCTGTGCTTACCCAGGGATCAGATAACTTCAGTTCTGCGGTGCCAGCCCCCGGCGTGTCAGTCCGGCTGGCTGGCTGTGCGTGTGCCTGTCCATGGCTGCCTCCTGTGGGAGTTGTGTGGGGAGGTATGCACTCGGCGTGCTTGAGCAGGACCCGTGGCTCTCCGCCTGCCAATCAGCCCGTCCTGCTTGTGTGGGCAGGGCAGATATGAAAAATGTGCAGGTTACTTCCAGATCTGGCACACCCAGAAAGC
This sequence comes from Oxyura jamaicensis, assembly GCF_011077185.1. Lineage (NCBI taxonomy): Eukaryota > Metazoa > Chordata > Aves > Anseriformes > Anatidae > Oxyura > Oxyura jamaicensis. Next base: position 34,002,751 of record NC_048897.1, read on the forward strand.
AGGCAGTGGGAGACAGTACGGCTGCAATCAACAGGCTGAACGGGTGGGAAACTGCAGGTGAAACTGTGTGCGAGAAACTGAGCCTTTCCCCCTCTCATAGAAAAACTAACTTTTCTTTCCCTCTTTTTTTTTTGTTTGCTTTTTAGAAACCAAACCAAACCCCACACATTTCAGCTGATCACCTTGGGAGAGCAATCCCCAGCCCGCTCCCTGTGTCAGCAGCTGAATCACTTTCTCCAATTAACTCTTCATGTACCAGCTGGTTTTAAGACTGGAATTTTCTTTTTTTGGCTCTCAGGTGAACTGGTTTGGAGTTATTCCAGATTAGGTAAATACAGGGAAAACTTTCAAATGCAAAGTACTTACCGTATTTTAAAGACAACCAATTTCAATCTCTACTTTTGTACCTTCTTGTAAATATTTTCCTATGTCTTTTTCAAAGTAAAGGACAGAAATTAAAAAAGAAAACGTTTCTGATTATTAAAAAAATATATATATACATATATTGTATACAGTAGAAATAGGAGGGGCATGAAAATCCTGTTTTAAGACCATGCACAACAAATTTATGACAGGGAAACAGGACACGTCCATTTGTGATAGCAGGGGATTAGACTTCATGGTCCAGGAACTTTGTTCCAGTTCTTACCGTAGAAGCCACATTAAAGAAGGAAACAGAGCCTATACACCAAGCAGCCTGATTCACCAAAACCAAACATGCCACCTGCCAAATACCCCCCAAACCTTGCCAAACCTTGAGCACAGCCTCTGTTGTCTTTCTCATTGCTCTCCCCTGCCATCCCAAACAGTTTGGACGTAAGACTCAAAACCACGGGGACAAGCTGTCAGTGCCCTTGAGGAACAACCAGCATCCTTCCGCTCCATTGTGACATTTTTAGGGTTACTCAAGTTTTTTTGCATTTCCTCTTAATGGTTACTATGGAGAAATAAAATTTATTTGGGATTTTGTCACACTAAGGAAAACAAACAGATTGTTTGAAGGCAAGTTTATCTGGATAATTTGGAAATCATGCCAGAAAGTATCTGCCTTAACCAATAAATTACTGATTTGACATCCAACCATTAAAATAAATCAGTACAGAAACCATTTTAAGTACACTGAATTAACTGAAGAAGGTAAATACTTTTATAGTTTGAATAGTAGGGCATGGCAGCGTGCAGAATCAACAAGGAAAGAGCAAGCTATGATTTTTTTTTTTTGGTCTAACAAGGACCGTGAATTAAATGATTAAAGGGGGACTAGATGACTATATTGGGTAGTGTAGGGACAAGTGTTACACAGAAGTCTTTCAGGTGGGAGAAATGCTGAAGAGCATGCAACAAAGCTGGTGAGTGCCAACCTGCAGAAGAGACATGACTGCCTTCCTGATGGGGTGCATATGTTTTGGCTGGTGAGGAGGCAGTCAGTGGTTAAATGCTCCTCTCTGGAAAGAAATACAAATGAAGAGCAGCCACAAAACGTTCCCCCTTGTGCCAGCCTGTCTATCTAGGCCTTTGGGAATTTGAGCCTGAAATTAGGTAATTAATAGCATAGCTGGCTCATTTGTTTTCTAACGACCCCAGCCAATAAGCTATCCCTTTTGCAACACCACCGCTGCTCACTTCCCTCCTGAGCCTTGTGTAATAGCTCTGAGTAGCAGATAGGGCTTTCTCTACCTGTGTAAAAAAAGGCACCTTTTGTTTCAGAGGCTGAAAACTCCCTGGCTTGTAGCAAGTTGAGGCTAAAGCAGAATGAGATGTGGAAATCAGCCCAAGGACAAACCGCCTAAGCAAAAACTGTAAAAGGTGTAGGGCTTAAACAGATACCCTGGCTGGAAAAGATGAAAACTTGAGTCTGCTCTTGTGACTTTCCAAGTGAACAACGATCCTTTCTCGTTTTATCCTTCCTCGGCCAAGTGAAACCTCTATGTAGACAATTTTGTCTACTGCTCTGTTGTCTCTCTCTTTCTGTGTGAAACAGCAAAGTAAGATGAACAGGGAGATGAAGTCATCTTTTCCTGGACTCTCTCTTTTGTTTCTTGCTCCCAATTAAAGTCCCTAATTAATCTGGCCACCAAGATGGAGCACTGCATGGGATGATAGGATGTTATGGCAATATTGAAGTAAGATTGTTCCTCAGGCAACAGATAATTTTTCTCTCATGTGGTATTAGTCTTTTGACCCTTTTCTGATTTAAAAAAAAAAAAACAACAGCAACAACAAAAAAAAACTTCTAAAATGTGCAGTGATTATCTGAAATTAGGAGTAGAATCAGATTTGTGGAAAGAAAATACTGCCTTCCAAAAAATCCATGCATTAAAAAGCTGTTGTTATCTCCAAGCTGAACACACCTTGAAGACTCAGCCTTTTTAAAAAATCACAGGGATAAATTCACTCAAAATGTTTGTTAGGTTGGTGCTAAGGCTTTCTGTTTGGTTGTAGGAAATCCAGGTTCAACTTTATTCTTGTTTACCCAAGGCAGAAGCTTGAGCTTCACACCCCTCACCCCAGAGAAGGACCCTCCCCACAACGCTATTGCTAGTTCAGGTCCAGTCTTTCAAAGCTTAACCGTGAACCTCGATGGAGGTGCTGGAAAACCCACACAACCACACAACTTTTCCAACAGCTGCAGCAGAACAATTAAAACCAGTTCTTGAGCTGACCCCTTCTATGAAACATGATTGCCCTTCTGACAGCTAACCAGTGGTGCTTTTCCCCTTAGTGCTGGGGCCTGTCTGGCAGCCTAATGGATCTCACTGCATGAAACCACAAGCTCTCCTGGCTACCCATGATCACCAGGTCTATTTTTCATCATAGCTCATTGGGCTTTATTCATATTCACCCTTACAAAAGATGAAACCTGGATCAAAGTCTGTTTCAACTCTTGTTTCCTGAGGCATTTAAAGTATAGATAACAGATAAGGATTTGCTCGTAAGCAGTATCTTGTCACTGCTGGCCTGTGCTCATCCTGCAGCAGTTGAGAGTGAGAACAAACCAAAGCCAGCCTGCACAATTCAGCTGAACACAATCCCATGCCAGCCGTGTTTGTCTTGTGTTTATAACTTAAATTGCAACCAATGACTTCTGAACAGGAGCCAGAACCCTTTCCTTGGGAGGAAAAGATGGTAACATGAAAGCTCAGTGGCCCAGAATGCATTTCTGGAGCACCATCCTGGCAGGATGGACAAGGTGGTTTGGGCCAGGATATATTCAAAGCAAAAAGCAAAACAAAACAAATACGAGGAACAAAGCTTTAAGGAATGAAAGGCATCAAAATACAGTGGGAGAAAAGATTAACTGCAAGCCAGATAATCCTCAGCTATATAACACGAGGCTCAATCCAGGCACTCATTAGAGCTAAATATGGCTTCTCATGACTTAAAATATGAATAGCCAAACCCACTAATATCAGGGAGCTCTATGAGCCATGGTCTCAGATGAGTCTCTGCTCGTTACATGTTTCCACATGTTGAATCAGTGTTTTGCCAGTAAGCATTTAAAGTCTGTGAGAAAAAGAGAGTATAGAGAGGTTCACAGGCCACAGATCGATGCCCAGCTGTTACAGTTCTTATGCTGGAAACTCTGAGATGCCTTCTTCAGTCCCAAGGGTGTCCTAACCATGCCATTCAAATCCACACCAAGCTTTCCACGCTTAGAAAGAGATCCCTTTGAGTGCATCTCCTACCACATGTATCCAAACCACTCTCTAAGTTCGAGTTGCAGGCAGGAGCTCTGTCCCCCTCCAAGATAACCTTGGCTCAGAAGAGTCAGAAAATGTTACTTTCCTCACAAATTGGTGGATGACACCTGAACAGAAAATGATCTGCCTGGTGCTGCACAGCAGCCATACTTCACAGCAAAGAGACCTGGATCTGTGTGTGTAAGAGGTATGAAGGGGGACCAGAAAGCAGCAATATTATTTGTAGCACCGTTATGAACTGTTTGATTTGATAACCACTCTGGTGGGTCTGCCTGATGCTTGTCCCTCCCTTCCGACAATAACTGCTACTTAGATTTTGTTTCATGTCATGCAACAATCTACAAAAAAAAGAACACGTAGAAATGCACACACACATATAGACACACATATAGAAATGCATCTAGTTACATGCATACACATACGTATGTGCACACACGAAGAGGGAGCACCCTGCCTTACCTGCTGCATGTTTCCTCTGTGTTGTGACTTTAAGGCACAGAAAAGGCAAAGGCCTCAATGCTGCGTAAGCCAGTGCCGGGGGGAAGAAACCTGAAATCTTAGCTCCTGACCATAATAAATGGAAATCATACCACTCCCTCCAATGCAGTAACGCTGAAGGGAACAGAGACCTAATTTGAAGAAGCAGCAAAACTAGTGCCAAAGTAAATGCATCATCCCCAGGATTTATGATGAAGAAATACAATTTAAATCTCTGGCCTTTCATTCTTCTAGAGCAAAGCAAACTCCAACATGCTCAAGGAATTACATATCTGTAAAATATCTCCTAAGGCTTTAATGACTCTTACAAAAAGCTGTTTTATTTGGTGTTGTTTCTAGTAACTTTAACTTCAAGTGGAAGATGACCTTCCCTCTAAGACTTGTGTGTAGTCTGCCATGATACACAGAAGTCATACCTGTTGTAACTTACTCCTGTCTGAAAAAAGAAGTGGTGAACATCTGGACAACAATGCCTGGAAGCAGAGAGAAGACCCAGTCATCCTAAGGACAGACATATTGCATAACCAAGTTTGTTTATACCAATTTAGAGGAAATTTTGGCCTATGACATTTCCTAGCAGGTTGCAGGCACAGGCAGCACAGAGTGACTGAGAGCTGGGTGTTACTGGCTTTATCCTTATGGGCCATGGGACAGGGAGTTGCATGGCTAAAACCACATGGGACTGAATCACTTGAGGGATGCCCCTGGCAAGTCAGTAAGAACAGTAGCTACACCAAGAGACTCTGTGACCCCACCTTGCCCAAGCAGACAAGCTGCAGAGCTACTAATTGCATTAAGAATGTGAGAAGACAAACAAAGGCCTTTCAAATCTGAGGCATTATGGTTGATTTGTCTAGGTCATGGTCTGAGCCGATAGCGGGGCTGAATAAATTCTCCAGTCCAGCAACATGAAGTTTAATGAAGACTTGTTCAGTCAGCCTTATTAGCAAAGAACTGCAGTGCCTAAGAAGGAGGGGCTGTTTTGCTTTCAATAGGACACAAAGGGTGCTAATTTTTAATCTCTGTTCCGTTTGATGCTCTTTAAAATTCATAGACAAATTATAAAGTATGAGAAGCTGAGAAAATCAACATGCAGCTGATAAAGGTAGCCTTTGTATTCAGACTTCTGTGGGACAAATCATAGAGAAGAACCTTATGTTGGAGGATCTTCATTGTTCCCATCTTTTCTCCTTGCAGGAATTAAAAATGACTTAATCCTTACAGGGCTAGTAATAAAGAGAATTATCATCTGTCCTGCCATTCATCACAGAGGACAAAGAGACAGCAAGGAACATATCATGTCTGAGTCCCAGTTCATTGCCTTAATGATTTTAGCAGTTACTTTTCCTCCTTCATCAGAACTGGTATGGCCACCATTTTGTACAGCTGCTAACTTGAAATTTACTTTGAAATAAACTATGCTAGCAGATTCAGCATACAGCTTGGAGGTTTTCTTAAATATTTCTGTATATTCACCATCATATTTTCCTCTTTTTAAATGTTTTTCCATTTGGATGTGTGTAGTCACGTGTAGTCAAGTGGAAATTGACTTTATTGAACACATTGCAAAGCCAGCTCCATTTATACAAAGAAATACAGAATACTGCATTTTCCAAACACAGCCATGATTTTCTGAGTTGAAGGATTTTAAAACAAACAAACTAAAAACACTTAAGGAATATAAAGGCAGCATTAGGTTTTTAAATTTTTGAGGAAATAACAGTGAAGAATATTTACATCCAATGATTACTACAATTAGTTCCAGTTTCAGGTTTCTGTGAGTTGCAAAAATTATCATCACTGATGAAATTTAAATGACACTATAGGGCACTTAAGTGCAGGATTAGCTACTACTAGAATCGGTATGTATTTTCTTAGAGAGTAACATTACTTCATAATTTTACATCAGTGCTACTATGATTACCCAGTCAATGAACAGAAGTTTAAATTCTTAAGCAGATTATAGAAAAATTCTTCCCTATGCAGAGGGCTCTTCTGCCAAGTAAAAGGGGATGACAGTCCCTTTGCCCATTTTACTTTCACTGAGAGAAGGCAAGATGTTCACCTGCCAAGAAGAAGGTGAAGTAACCTGTTCTGGTACGATGGTGTTTGATTGCAGTTCATACAACAGTCTGCTGGAATGTTTGGGAAATGTCTTCGAGGGCTTTACTAAGATCTAGTAAATGAGGAAGTCTGGCACTTCTGGAGGAAAAGAATGACCTCACTTATGATTTTATCTGCACATAATAAGGCAGTTTCCAACTAAAATGATCCCAAAGCACTGTATGGACTACGCTAACTGAAGAATGAATTTTATAGCCTGAAATAAGAGTCACCTCTGGGAAAGAACACAAGATCGCTCTAGAAGTGTACAAAGACCAGCAAGTGAAAATAGCCTTTTCTCCCTAAAACTGCAAGAATACGTAAGAAAGCAGTATCACAATTACAGTACCCAAAACAGAATTGTCTTTCACCAGGAGGCCTTTGCGGGCTCTCTTTTCTCTTCAAAGTACTGGGAGCCAGGAGGCTCAAGAGTTACTTTGAAACTTCTCCATAGAACAGTGGATGGGCTGGAGCATATGGATTAAAGCCTTTCCCTACTTAACAGAGTAAAAAAGAATTCAAACCAGACAAAAAGGTATAGGCTACCCATGTGTCCTCATATGCCCTTGCTCCTCATTTCTTCCCTGGAAAAAAAGCTGAGGGCCCGAGCTGAGTTTCCAGGCACAGAAGCAGAAGCATGCCAGGGCCTGGTCACACACTGTCTGACTTGAGATGTTCTTGGCAGCAAGCCCCCAGCAAGCAACGGGTTAACCTCAAGTGCCTTCCCGCATTGAAGGGCAGCCCTTCTGATCTGCCGTCTCCACTGACCCGACTTTCCTTTCATTCCGCACACAGGGAGCCACTGGCTCCGGCCAAAGGCCTCTCCCCTTCTGTCTCTCTCTTCACACCTGTTTGCTCCATTCGTTCAGCCGTGTGGTTGTCCAGAGGCGTGAGACAAACTGGTTTTGTTCTGTGGATGCAGCTGGACTGTCAGTCTCAGCAGGGCACAGCTAGCCCTTTGCCACAGCAGCCCCCCCGGCAGGGGTATGGAGGGCAGGGCCAAAGCCTCAGCGCAGCGACCAGGCCGGCCAAGGGACGTGGTACCCCTGGGTGCAGGGGGCATGGCCCTGAGCGTGTCCACTGCTCTGCAGCTCTGTGTATTTTTGCAACCCTCTTGCCCTCCTGAAACATCCCCTTACCACCAGCACCATTGTCATGTGCCTTGTATCTGACTCTGCTGTTACTGAGATGCCATCTGGTGTCGATGCCTTAGCTACTGGAGCCCTGACCTCTCAGCTAACCCACCTTCAGCTCCCCCTTCATGGGAGCTCAGTTCGTCTGACACTGTCTGCCTCTGGACATGTACATGACTAACCAAGAAATCAAATACTTTTCAAAATATTTTTACTATGCTGAGACTGGCAGGACGGTCCCTGCAAGTCCAGGACACAAAGCTGTCAAATGAGCTGAAGCAGGTTGCTGAGGAAAATCAACGAGTCCTGTAATTCCAAACTGAGCAGAGCCAGAAAGCGTACCTACAGGGTTTGACAACATCATGGAGAGGCTCTCATAACACTTGTTTAGATCTGAAGAATTTGCAGTGGCACCGATTTAAGCACAGATATGTGACCTTAGCAGAGCTCTGTGTACATACCCGTGTTGCAAATCCATGTCACTGCGTCTTCACTGCTTTTGTGGCCCTGCCAAATCAAGCAGAAAACTGCTCATGAATGACGCAATCTTTGTTTACTTTAAGGCCAGACATACCCACAAAGCCTGAAGCCTACCATCCGCGAGGGCTGACCTGTGTGTGCAGAGATAACAAGTGCACAGCCCTACTGAAACCTCCGCAGCTAGGCATAGTAGATTGCCTGGTTTCAAATACAGCCTTTAAGGCAGTGCAGGTTGGTGGCTTTACCAAGAAAATGATATTCTACTGCCTGAGATGAAGAAGCAAGATGAAGACTGTGGAGTCCAGTTGCAGCATTAGCCAGAGAGATACGCCAACATTCAAAAAAGGGGAACAATGTACACGCAACTGCGTCAGAGTGAAATACTTTTTTGTCTCCCCCTCCTTGGAGACTAAGAATTCAAAAGGTTTGCAGAGAATCCTGCAGGTCTCCCAGGATACACCATAGTTCACACTAATAATGTGTTGCTGGAGGCAACCAAGCCTGAACAAACAAATCAATCCGGGGGAGGAGGAGTGATGGGCTCGTGAAAGCAAAGCCTCCAGTAAAGCCCCCCGATTTCTTTTGTGTAAACTTTCCCACCCAGAGCCTAATTCTGCCTGCCTAGTGAAGGGCCTGCCGCTGAGGAGGCACAGCGAAGCACCCTGGGCGAACCTCATGTCCCACTTTCAGAACCAACTCACTGTGCTGGAGACCGAGCTCTGCAGCCCCCAAGGGCAGTGAAGCAATGAAGCTGGCATCCCGGCTGGCGTGTCAAATAAACTAACACCCTCCAGTTGTCTGCTCTGCTGGCAAGACCCTGCGCCCAGAATACTCTCTGGACCCTGTGTGCTATGCTCTGCTTCCGCTCAGATCCCTCCTGAAGACTCGTGCCTACCACGACGCATGATTAGGGGGAGGCAGGATATCACAGGCACAACCATACAGAAATCCTTGTGCTCTTTGCACTGAGTAAACATTTCTGTTGGGCTTCTCTGGAGGAGAACCTTGCTGTATGTTTTGCTGAAGAGAATCAAGACTGTTTTTGGTGCTTATGCAATAACATGAATTTATTTCACTTCATTCAAAACTGACAGTCTTACCACATATTTCTTGTAAGAACATGTACATCTCAGCACTACACTCACCATTATGCAACTGCAAAAAAAAAAAAAAAAAAAAAAAAAAAAGAGGATTCATATCAAACTGGGGACATATTAAGAAAAAGCATATCCAAAATGGACTAAAGCTTCGCAGCTGCCTGTGCTAGGTACCTATCCTTTATATGGAGACAGAGTTGTACAGATAGAGATTATTTTAAATACTGAAAGACGTCAGCAGTTAATGATAGTACAGCATATACCTCTACTTTCCAAAAGACTCAGATCTATCAGATCAGTCTGAATACGGACTCAGAACTACCCTGCTTCCTCCAGTCATGCCAGTGCTGCTGTGGAGGGCCATCCTCTTTATGTATTGAGCCAGAAAACCAGGACTTCTAAAGGTCTACTTTAGCATAACGTGAAACCTGGGAAAGTGGCAAGTCTAAGCCTACACCTTATCTGCATGTCAGATAATACTCAAAACAGCTACTTACTAAACAGCTACCTCAACGTGTCAGTTTTATGTCATGAGTTACCTTTTGCTAGGAACCACTGACCTCCTTGTCCTACACTTTACTTCTCACTTTGGTATCGAGCATTGAAGACACCCAAGTGTTAATTTATCTGCATTTATGCTGCTCAAAAATTAAATTAATCCACTGCCCCAAAATCTGCCTTAGGGTGTTTCAGGAAACAGTGTGCTTGGTAATTGCTGTTCATTACTGTGCTTGTGAAAAGGATCAACTAATCCTGGGGCTGGAGCCAAGAGGTCTCTCTTACAGGTACCTACCTTCTCAAATCCTACTTACACAAAGATTTCAACCAGCAAGAAGATTCCTACAGGCAGTTGCACCCACAGAGGTCAGAGTCTCACGGCGAGCGCAGTGAGTTATGCCTCTTTCAGGTGTCAGCGTGCTTGTTTGTATGCGCATACACAAAACCAGCAAAAGAAAAATGTAAATGGCAGCCAAAGGTGCTGGACTGCCAGGTGTGGCAGATTGCTGGCTACCCTTTGCCAGAGGCAGAGAGTGCTTGCTCTGCCTCCAACAGCTGATTCCTACCTGACAGCCCTCTCTCTGTTCCTTGCCGCAGTCCTGCCAAGTGTGTGGGCAGCTTTTCCTGCCAGCAGCAGTTCCTACACCCCTAGCAGCAGGCGGAGCAGAAAGCCTCCTGCTCCTCTCCAGGGCAGACAATATGGGCCCCTCACGTACAGTAAGGCAGAAAGCAGCAAGGAGAGGAAAAAATGGTGAAGGAATGACGAGGGTCTCTGACCACATCCACAGCTCCCGGTGAAGTTGGAGCCCCCACCTGTGAACAGCCCCTCTCTCCCCATACCTTCAGCCACCCCTGCCCATGCTGCCCCACTTCTGGCAGCTCTCCCTATGTTCCTCACCCCCGGGACCTTCTCCACTGGCATGGTAAAACTGAACCCATGTCCAGAGCCAGCACTTTGGGTACATCAGCTAGAGTATGAGCTGGTATAAAATAAATGTTCCTGACCACAGAGTGCAGTTGTGGAGTTGTGGACAGTGGAGTCGTGCCACTGTGCTGGTATAAATGCTGAAGATGCATTTCTTTCCTTCCTTCCCAAACATTAATTTAGTTACACATGCACTAATCAGCACATCAACCTGACAAAAAGGGATCCTGCCCTAATCATTTGATTTTCCAAGCAGGTTTAGTTTCATCTCTGGTCTAACATCATTTAAGCAACTGAAATGAGGGATATTGTTGTTTGTGTTACCAAGTTGAGTTACTTTGTCAGCATCTCCATTAAATTCTCCCATACAACTAGAACTCTTATTAAAGATGAAATCTCAATAGAGCTAATACAGGACTAGTCTACCTGCTTATTCGGCCCTACCTTCCTCAGAAATAATCCTTAGCAGTAATGTTGCACACTGGATCTAAATCAAACCACACAGATGTATATATAAAGAGCAAGGAAGTGAGTCTGTGGTGATAATTAAACATTAACGCACCTAGACATTGCCCCAAAGCTAATGAATACTTTGCCACCGGTCTTTAATAACAACGATGATGCAGAATGTAGTGATAAGAGTACAGGAGGCGGGATAGATAATCAGAAGGAGGGAGTGGAAGTGGAAATTAACATTAATGAGGTAAGAAATCATTTTGAAGAGGTTACTGTACTCAGATTGGGAGGTCTGATAAGCCCCATCCCTAAGCTTTGGAAGAATTGACATAGGCAATTACAGCTCCTATCACAAGGATTGTAAAGGAATCACTTCAGATGGGAACGGTACCACAGAAGTGCAGAACAGCACACATGTTAACTATTTGTAGAGGGTAAAAATGACTTTGGAAAACACAAGGCTGAAAATCAGAGTGCAATACTATACAAGGCTTTGGAATGAAAGAGTGAAAAGTAGAAGATGAAAAAAGGGATGGAATCTAGTTTTAAAAGAAGTAGTTTGTTCCAGCTTCAGAGAACAGATTTCTTTGATAACTGATTTTCTAGACCAAAGATAGATCCATAGGCATTAGGAAAAACATACTGTAGTGCCACCTGGGAAAGAGTTCAAATGGAGACTAATACTAGTATTAAGACAAAAATAAGAACCCATCTAAAAGGAAGATAGCTATTATGTAATAAGAGAAATATTAGGTTAGAGCAGCTACAAGTAGAATTTCTTTAAAACAGACTACTTTTATCTGCATTTTAATTAATGATAATGGTACAGAAAAGAGCACGCTAATGGTATTTTCTGAATGCACACAATTAGAAGGAACTGGTTATATAAAGGAAGTTCTAAATATTATACAGAAAGGAGCAGTTCATCTTGAGGAGTGGAGCAACAGAAATGGGATGAAATGTAATAAAAAATATAAAGTTCGTAATTCGGGCATTTAAGGACAGATACATTTGCAAAGATGAAGGAACTCACTAATTAGATATGAAAGAGAGTGATCTAGGATAAAGCAAGTCAGTCTGAGTATAGTAAAAGGGTACTTGTCTGATGCACTAGCATAAATGAAAGTAAGATCCTGGGGTGTATCAAGGAGAGAAATCCAGAAGATAGGGAAATATTATCATGACATCAGGCTATGGTGTGAGATCTCTGTCTGTGCAGTTTTGATTACCACATCTGAGAAAGATTAATTCAAACAGGAGCACCAGAGAGAAACAGGAGAAAAGAGAACCAAAATACTAAAGAGCTTGTCTTGTTCAGTATGGCAAAATGAAAACATCAAGGGATATGATTACACTGTATAAATACATTAAAGGGACTTACATTGGAGAGGGCAAAATGCTATTTAAAAGGCAATATTGGCATGGGAACAAGTGGATAGGAAGTGGTCATGAATACATTTACAGTTGGTGTCCTGGGAAATAGCTTCCATTCCTATGATCTTAAGTGAATAATGTTTAAAGCTCTCTGAAAACATTTACCTGTGAAAATACACCCCATTCAGTAAATTGTTGAGTAAAGTCTGCACTTAAATGGTGTAACTTCTGCAAAGCCTGTAAGGTGAATGAGGGCACTGAGCTACAGGATGTATGCTGAAAGGATCTCTACTAACCTTTTATGCACTAATCTAAACAGTTAGATTTGGAGAGGAGCATACTGCGCTGCAGCTATTTGAAAATTATGCCATGCCAGTATATTGGACTGGCATCCATGTCCCAAAATCCAGGTTGACAATTCTCAGTCTTAGTGACCAAAACCAGAATGAACAAAGTAGCCTGAAATCTCCTCTTATTGTTGTGTAACAAGCACAGTCATAATGCAAATATCAATTTATATCTGTTCTAAGATTAGGCAAGAGGACTTCAGTCTCGTCTGACAACACTAAGGACAATTAATCCCAAATTGCTTCTAATAACAAACGAGCAAGCTCATTCTACACCATTTATATCATATCTGTGCTCCAACACATTTGGTCTGATCAACGGTAGACCAGCTAGAAAGCAGACGTGTTCAAGTAGAGGCACACACCAACAATCACCTTACAGTGCTCTCATCCAACTGTGGTCATTTCTGGCTTGAAAGATCAGAAAGTGTCATTTCTTTTCCCTAACATTGGGTCCAAATAAAAGAATAAAGGAGGCAAGAGTGCCAATAAAAGTGAACATCAAAAATACTTAAGAAAAGTTTCTAAATGGGCACAAAAGAAAAAATTGTCAACATAGAAGCTAGAGGTTTTATTTAAATAATTCCTACATTTTTCCCGGTTTTAACAAATCTGCTTCCCATTTTTTTCCACACTGAGAAGGTGACTCTGCAACTGATCCTCTAAAGGCATTCATCAGCACTTCTCCAATTCCTGTGCTGTGTGTACCCTGTCCAGTGATCTCTTGAACCTTTGTTTTAGATAATATCACAGTAAGGGAGAAACAAGCAAATCTATGCCTTTGGGCATAATGATCACTCATTCTTACTTGTTGTATGCTACAGCCAGCCTTTACACCTGCTGTTTTACATTGCCACTTCTGTCCAGTCCCTTCTTATTCAGGCAGGAAATTCCACACAGAACTGGGATAGCACATCTCTAGCTAAGAGCACATGAAACAATTTACAGCTCCAGTTAATTACTACTACTGCTGAAGCCTTGCTTATTTTTCTGCTGCTTTGAATTTACAGTGTAAAAGGTGTGTTCCCTGGTAGGTGACTTCACTGTGAACCCAGCTACCTACTGCCTGAGAACAGCAGAAGCAGTGCAGCCAGCTCCACGGAGCGCCAGGCACGTCACTGTGCAGCACGAAGAAGGTTGCCAAGAGAAGCTGTGGATGCCCCATCCCTGGAGGTGTTCAAGGCCAGGCTGGATGGGGCTTTGGCCAACCTGATCTAGTGGGTGGCATCCCTGCCTATGGCAGGGGGTTGGAACAAGGTGATCTCTAAGGCCCTTTCCAACCCCATCCATTCTATGGTTCTATGACTGCTGTATCACTACAGTACCATTTTTGGCTTCTGCCAGTGGAACAGCAGCTCACTGCCAGGAACTGAACACAAAAGGTGAGATAATGCTGTTGAAGATTGCCACTGATGTTTTCCACTTCCATACCGTACCAAAAAGCTTGGTGCTGGGAGATGCCTCGGTGTTCTTCACTCCCAGTGGCTTTAAGTTTAGAAGTAATTTAGATTGAACAAAACAAGCCTAGTTTTTCTTCTTTCAGCACAGATGGCTACTGTATGCAAGTACTCCATCTCCAATTATGCTTCAAACTGAAACGTCCTGCCCAGCTGCAAAATCTCTGAACTCCTCCAGCTTATCACACAGGCATGTGGCTTTCTGCACAGCATTAGAGAGCAACTGGAGCCAATGTAAACACAGGGGCTGAGGAATCGCAGCACTGCAACCACAAACAGGGCTTCGCACCACCTAGCTCGCCTCACTGGCATGAGATAAGCTACAAAGCATCTACCCACATCTATTCTCTCGGGATATTGCCCACATAAAGGGAGATCAGCAGCTCAGTCCCATGACTGGGGCTGGAAATCTGTCTGCTTCCCTTTCACTTGCTCCAGCTTTGTAAAAATATCAGTGAATACATGTGGAAATCGTGACATTCATAAAGAACACCATGTAGGTTCAGCACTAAGAGCTTTTTTAACAAAGTATAACTCTGGTACAAATTCACAGTCACCATGGTTTGCGCATCAGAATAGCGACGGGGAAAAAAAACGATTCCCAGCGCCTCAGTTGGGAGATGCTCCATTGGCTGTTTGCAGCACAGAGCCAACAGCACAGGTAGAGTCAGAACTGACTCTACCCTGGTGAACAGGCAAGAAAACAATTAAACAGAAAAATGACCATATCTATATGTTTTATACATATGTTCTTAAACATATATATACATACATACATATATATATATATGTATGTATATATATGTTTTTAACTGAAATGTTCCTACACAACAATAAAAATCAGACCCAGTTCTTTCAAACCATCACTTTCTCCTCTTTTACTTTGCTTCTTCCCTGTCCTAGACCTGATGCTTCCAGGGATGCAAACGAGGCTGGACTAATCCACAGCAGAAAGCAGGATAAGACAGCCTAGTAGGAATGAGTAGGAACAGAAATTTTTGAGCTTTCTTCGAACTCCTTTATTCATATGAGAGCAACATTATATCCTCTCCTCCTGAAACTCATCAGCATTCCTAAAGAACAAGCAAGAATCTGACAGTCCCACAGCAGCTTACACCATTCTTTGGAAGGCAGGGTAACAGAGAAGATAACTAATCAGAGTTATTTTTTAGAGGACAGATGAAGCAGATACTGATCCTTTTGAGGTTAGTGGACTACTTTTAGCCTCAGCTGAGGTCACAAGGGCTGGCAGAGCTGAGCTCACTGACATCTTGATTCTGCTGTAAGTATTATCACTAGGACAATCCTTTTTCAAACTTTAAAAAAAAAAAAAAAAGTTGCATGTTGAGAACTCTTGGAGTTTTGAAGGGTTGTAGATGGCTAAACAGGGGCAAGCTCTGCTGCAGTTGATATTAATCAGAAAAATGTTATGGAGATACTTGCTCAGAATATGCAGTATCTCAGACTGCGGTTATGGGTTGGGTGCAGAAAAGACTGGGTGAGGTTCTTTGGCCTGAGATATGCAGAATGTTATAGTCCTCCCTGCTGATCTTAAAAGATGTCTGCAGACCAAGCCTGTTTCATAATTCTCTCAACACGATAGATAGAAATATACTTTGGCTTGTTGTACTGATTCTTTCTTCAATCTAACATTTCCCTCTCTCACCTGACGGCTTTCCTGTGCCTCTCCTTCCTGCCATAAGGAGGGACAAGGACAGTGACTCCAACAACACCTTTGCAGAGAACACTGGGATTCTTGGGTTCCTTAAATCATTCATGAAGTGTTTAAGAAGAACTGATTTCCAGTACACAGATCTGATTTGGGATCAAAACTTCACTGCTTGAATTATCTAGACCTAGCCTTCCTGTTCTACCTCACACATGTTAAAGTAGTTAGAAATATCTTAAGAAGAATATTGGATTAAAACTAGTTTATAAAATTCCTGAATTGCTAGATGCTGGCTAGTATTGGATGTGAGGAAGAAAAAAAAACTACTTCTGGCACAGAACAAGTGCAAGAACACATTCTGGATGCTATTTCCTCATCATATTCCTGAGTCCCCTCCTCCCTGAAGGCAGTGCTCAATGCTCCTCTCTCCAGCTGACTTTGGCAGGCTCTCCACCTAGGATTTGTCCTGTGTCTGGGACTTGGAACCAGAACAAGTTGGTTAATATTTACACAGCATCGCTGAAGTGCAGTTCTGGGCAGAAGGCTGTAACTGTCAGCATATGCTATTTCCCCTCTGGTCTGCTTATTAATGTTTGGTATCTCCAGAGCTTGTAACAATGCTTGTAGCCGGTTTCTTGCATTCAATGCCAGCACACTGCACAGCTGTATAATCTGTTCAAAGCTGCTTGTTTAAAACCTACAGAATACCATTCTGGCAGTCATAATACCAGGACTCAGTATGTGGCAGGCTAAAGTCAAAGAAACAGTATTTGTATGAAAACTACTGCATAAAAGGTGAGGGGGAAGGTTTGAAAAGTTCAAACTTCAGTTAGTACTTGCCCTCCATCACCTTCAAGATATAGCTGGAGCTAAGCTTTCCAGAGCTGTCATCTCCAAGTTTTAAAAAGAAAGCAGCAGAATCCCCTCAAAAAACGCTGTTTACTTTTAAAATAACAAAGCTCTCAAAGATAATTCCTTGTGTTATTTATTAACTTTCTAAATTTTGAGCCATTAGGGGTCACATATGCAACCTTCTATCTCCAAACATGCAGATGTTAGAAAACAATAATGGAGTGATTCCCTCACAATCCCCAATAGTCCTGGAGTTTTAGGAGAATGCCAAACAGGACAACTGCTCAGCATGCTGAACTGTCAACATCAAACCTGGCATAGCTGCAGCTCTCCTTAGATACCAATCAGAGCATAAACAACAACAGAACTGGCAGTAAAACACCTAAAATATATAGCAAACATCTACACAAGGGTGTGTATGTGTGTGTATATATGTGTAAACTTATATAATATATATGATAATTCTATGCATGTATCATAGAAAATCAGAGTAATATATGCCATATATAATATATATAATTATATATGAATTTCATGATTATATGTAATATAGACTTTATTATTATATTAAATATTACATGTGCTAATGTATAATAGATCTTATCTATTGCAGTATATACATATAGATTCTACATATATTATTTTTTTGATAAGTCAATATTTATTTTTAATTTATATAAATAAAATTATTTTAGAGATGAACAGTGAAGTGCAGAAATCCAAGCCAAGCTATGTAAGGGACACACTGTTCTAATGTGAAACATTTATCTGTGAGGTAGTTGTGTGCAACTTCTGAACAGATCTCAGGGTTTCCAAATCTCAAATCATAAGGAAAACCTCTCCCTTGCACCCCTGATGTGTAGATATTTGGTCTTTTTTTTTGAAAATGGAGACAGGCTTCCATTTCAGAATGAATAAATACTTCAATTGTATCAGTAACAGAGATGTCCTGTGTTATTTATCTTGCAGACTACAGCACAAATGCCAAAAGTGCTTCTGTCCATGCTCCTTGATCCAAGCTGAGCAACACAGCAATGCACAGGAGGAAGCTCTGAAGCTACAGGCCACTTTACCAGCACCAAACACAGCTTCACAAACACCGTGAAACCCCAGCACTTTACAATCCCTGGCTTGTAAAGTTTTTGTTGTTATAACCGTATAAAGGTGCTCATGTTACATGGACAGTCTGCTGTCACTTGACCCACATTTATTGGCTAGCTGCTGCAGGCTGGAACGGTCCCTCATATAACAAAGATATCGTAAAAGGATTCTTGGTGCCGGAGTTCAAACCAGCACTGGCAATAAAGCACAGCATCTTCTAACTGCTCTCTGATTGAAGAGCAAATCTTCGCTTTCAGGTCTGCTCATGCTGTATTTACCTTCACTGCTGTAAACCTCACTGTCTTTACAGGAAATCACTGAGCTTATCCTGACTCCATCAGTCAGGAGGCTTTCTGTGACCCCCCCCATAGTGAGGGTAATCAACTCTGATTGGGATTGCTGAGGTCTCTACCATCATTCTAGAATATCTTCCGAGGTCATATCTTACATAAACACATGTGCTAGATAAAGCTCAAGCCCATGGAACTGTTTTGCTCTTAAATCTTGTGTAAACTGAGAGAAAGTTGATTGCCAGCTAGTCTTACCTGCTTATAGCCTAACAGCCCCGGACACTACAATTCTCACTACTGGAACTCAGCTCTGTACATTCCTGCATTCAGACCTACCTCAGGCTTTCATCTGTTCCCTCGCAAAATACTGTGCCCTGAACTTGACAGGCAGTAGATGCTTAAGCATTTTGTATGCAGCATAAATTCAAGACAGGTGGTGATATTTTTGAAACAGCATATCCAAGATTATCTTCTATGGTGTTCAGGCAGTAAAAATTCCCCATTGCTAAAATAACTTTTCTCTGACCACTGACCAGATTTTTTCAAGCTTTTCTCATCTATACCTTTTTTTTACTTGAAAAAATATTAAACCTGATCTACTTGTATTGTCCTGATCATCACTAAATAGATGAAAATTTGATTTCTTGTTTTTGTTTATTTTTTTTAGAGCAGCAAAGCACATCTGTTACACACACTGTTACATTCACCACCTAAGAGCAAAACACATTATTAAATGCCTTACTTGTCTGAACTATTGGTACCAGCAAATCAATTGTCACAAACTGGGTAGCCACTGACTGTCCTCAGACTGGGCTGGATAGCTTCCAATGTACTGCAGGTGCTCCAGGAATTGCCTGCTCTTGGAGCTACTTATTTATTTCCTTTTTGTGTTCTGACATGGCAAGCCCAAGAAGACCTCTTTTTGTGCTCCGTGAAAATTTGCTTTATCATGCAGGAGTTCTCATCATTCCAGCTCTGCATGACACTGATGGCACCACTCTGCTGTATTTCTCCTGCTTCAGGGGTTCTAGAATACAACTGAGGTGCAAAGAGCTGCAATGCCACACAGAGCATTTATCTGCAGTCAGGACATCATCTGGCATGCACAGATCACTGTAGGGTCAGCCAATATCCTTAATGGATCAAAATCTGCTGCTGAACCACCACCTGTCATTTCCTACGCCGTCTTTTTATTATTCTACAACAACAGTGCATCCAGCAGCCTGGATCCGTGTTTTGGCACTCACTGAAACTGCGGGAAGTGTGGAGACCTGGGCCTGCCTCACCCGAACACTTTGGTGAGTTAAAAACATTTCTGCACAGAAGATCAGGAAGGGCACTGGACTTCTCCCAGAATATACTGAAAGCAAGCTCTTCATATACCAAGAGCTTAAGCTGATGTGGTATGCAAAAGAAATACTGCTGCATTTCACTGAGCTAAGTCCACCAACAGGTACACAACAGGTAACAGGCTCTTACTTTGGCAGCCTGCACATATCATGGGTGTGCAAAATCCAAGTGTGATTACTTGGTGACTGGACCTAAAAAAAAGCATTATTTGCCTAATCCTTGAGTTTGTTCTGCATTTAGATGCATTTCCAATTCCAGTTCAATTCTGAGCACAGTGTTTGAGTAATGTCAAAAAGATTGAGACAGAAACTCGAAGCTCCCCCTCTTACCAGCTGAATCTGCTGCAGATGTTCCACCACTAGTCAAGTCCTCAGTATTAACTGACTGCAGATCTGTGTAGGATGGAGCAATGCTGGGGCTGCTGGTATCCTCTGAGTTGGTTGTCCAGCTGCTCTCCGATGCATGGGCATGCCTCTCAGACGAATTGGAGGAGGGGGAGGTCCAGCTGGGTGCTTTTGATGGAGACACTGGGTGCAGGAAACAAACAAGCACCAGTGAGAGACTTACAGGGCAATCCTCCAGGAGCAGAAGATCACTATTCCAGAGATACACTATACCATTGTACTGAGACTCTGTAAGTATTAATTCCAACACCCACAGCAACACAGTTATTTTATAACAAACACACAGCAACTTAACGAGTGCACGGCACTGTTAGCCTCCACTGGATGGGAGCAGCACTACTCTGCTGTCTGCCTTACATCCCGTACTGCTGGCAGCTATTAGTTTTCCTGTTGTTCAAGTATTGTAGAAGCAGTACCTTTTCAGAGCAGATAGATTTCATGCTTCTGCCACTGCTGACAAGATCTGAGTATCTGTATTGTGTGACACAGTGGAGTTCTTATAGCACCATAGATTTTATAAAGTGGTTTTATTGTATTTCATTAAGCATTCTGTACCTGTGGTGCCCATTCAAATATAGCAGTCATCTTAAGGAAGCTACATATGGGAGGAGAGTATAAAAATAAAATGACCTATTGATGTGAATTAGAAATGCCTTTTGTTTCTGAATATGCAGAATGAAGTGCCCCAATCTGAATAAACTGAATAAAATTTCTGCTTAGTTTAGGCCAAAAATCCCATTCTACTTTCTTGCCAGAGCCTACATGTCAAGCAGTAAGTCCTGCTTAACCATCATCCAGAGATGATAAAACAATCTTATACATGCACTGCTATGAATTTGTCTTGTATACTCTACCCACCATATCACTCACATTAACTTTTGAGTTAACAAATGGGAGACTCTAGTAAAGAGGAAAAGAAAGATGCAGTAAAAAATCTTCCTGAACTAAAGAATTTCTAATTTCACCTTGGCATAATAGCTGTTTCTCCTAAATTAGTAAATCTATGTTTATCTTTTAAACAAGCAAATATCTCAATGCACTTCAAATCTGAGTTTATAGAACATCCTGAGATACAGAGGTTCTTGTCTCAGCATGTAACACGTAATGAACCTTTATCAGGCTGAAAAATTCTTCAGAAGAAAATGGCAAATTAATGTTGAAGAGGATTTCTCCATCAGAACAGTGTGATGGGACACCATCTCGTTATGGAAAAACATACCTTTCTGTGTGCACAGAGGTGGTACTATGCAAACAGTGCTCCCTGCCTTGCCAGCTAAGAAGTGCAAATTTACTTTATATAGCTGCGCTGTTACCCTCAGGTAATGCAAGCACTAATCTATTTATATTTGTACAGCTGTGAGCCTATGTACTGAGCTGCTTCTGAGCAGTCATCCTGAAGGATGAGGAGCTGAAAGGAGATCTATCTCCTTACCACATCACACATACAACTGTGTTATAGTAACACAACCTAAAAAGCCCCACTTCTCCATCCAGTAATTCTGCACTGTGTCATGCTTGATGCCTGTCAAGAAGTGATGACAAGTACCTGATTATAGTCTGCCAGCCCCTCAGGCCTTTTGTTAAACATTGTGTGAGGTATCTGAAAAGCAAACCCTAAAACTTTACCTGAAGTTGCTTTGACGGACAATGCTCAATTGGACACAGAAGACAAGCTTAAATGCTGATCTCCATATGTGAACCAGTAACAAGACACTTTTTCTAAGTGTGTTTTATAAAAAAGATCTTAGCTGTAAATTTGCAGTGGTGCTTTTTTTTTTTTTTTTGTTAAAGTCAGTCAGCAATATGATAAACAGGCTAATTTAGACACACAGAAGATTTAATAATTCATATACTTATATAATAATAGTAATTCTTTTTGTTTGCTGCTTTCCAAACACAAGTGTTGTCTAATGAGTGACACTGATTGGAACATCATTGCAGAATAACTTCTGTATAAAAGCAAATGAATTTCACTGCAGGTAAGTTGTGCCACTTTGGAAGAATACATTTTTTTTTCTAAATAAAGTGACATTTATTTTGGAAAACAGTAACCACAGAGAGCTTTTCCTGTAACAGGCATTCCTTTACTACAGTCAACTTCCATTACTACAGTCAACTTCCACCTACCACTGTTAGGTTCCTGAACTTGAAACTATAATATTTTTCCCTATACTGGAGTAAAATCTCAAAAAGCAAGACAAGCTGAAGCAAACATCTGCACATTAAGGCCTGTCTTCAGATGTTTCTGCTGCTCTCCAGCCTCCTGGAAGTGCTGAAACAGAAATCCTAAATAATATAGTTTTTTTTTTTTTTTTTTTTTTTTTTTTTTTTTTTTTTTCCCTAGAAATTTGGAATTCTATCTCCAGTGCAGAGGCAAAGCCTTCCAATTGCAGCAGTTCTCAGAAATTTGTGTTAAAAGACCAGGCACACAACTGTTCCGAAAATGGAAATCCCATAGCATGCAAAGAATAGTAAAAAATCAACTCGTTTCCCAAAGTGTTTCCTTATGTGTTTTCCAATGTTTCCTTCTATTTACATTTTTATTTTTCTGCATCCATTTGTTCTTAATACTTGGATTTTAATTAGCAGATTTACTTATAAGCATTCATTCCTTTTAGATGTTTTGAAGACATATTTCTTGATCCCTGCACTGTATTCCCATAAACCTTGTTAACATAAACATTGTTTTCTTTCCTATCACACAGGACCTCAGATTTTATTGATTTAAGGACAGCATCACAGTTTGTCTAGTTTTTAGTTGCTGACCTCATGTTGCACGTACTTTCCATTTTCAGACAAAACAGCACAGAATGGTTAAACGGAGATTTGTCTCACTGTGGGACAGCCTCTCAAGGGACACAGTATGAGACCAAGTTACTTGAGCCATTTAAAACTAGACAAAGCTCTCGGGAAGAAGGAGTGGGGGTGGAACAGATGATGTAATAGATCTTGCCTCGCACTAATTTTGGTGCTTTGCTGAATTCCTCATTGAATGCAAGGGTGCAGCTAACACCGATAGAATATGAGATTGCTAGCTGAAAGCCCATTGTATAACAAATGCAAATGTTATGTCACTGGCTGGCTGTGATCATTTACTGATTATGTAACAATTGTGATAGGCACATTTGGGTGATTTCTAAAATCCCAGTTTTCATTTTTGCAGTATCAGTTTGACGAGTCTGACTAGCCAGATAATAACTACAAGAAAAATCAGGTTTCTTCTTTTTCCAGCAAAAGGGAAATGTGGAAGAGGGCATCACAATGCATCATTTCTTTGGCTAAATATTTCTGTGGCCTCACTCAAGAGCTGCTGCTTCCCAGGGAGAAAGCCACATGATTTTGCAGCTGTCAGCCATCTAAGCATAAACCTGAAAGGCAGAAATATTTTGAAAGTAAGAGATTTTGCTTTTCAAATGTTTCAGGCATTTAATTTGGCTGAAGCTGGTAGAATGAAAGGTTTACAGGAATGTCCTAAACAAAGGCAATTTCTACTCTAAGGCTCACAATGTATGTTTTTCATTGCTACACCTCAGCTTTTACACTTCCTCTTCATCTTCTGAGTTCTTTGACCGTTTTCAGCTCTTTGTATCAGTCTCCCTAGTTTCTGCTCCCTCAATAAAGTTTTCACTTTAACCAGAACAAGGGTCCAGCATTAGATTTGCTTTTCTTTTAAACATATGTCCTACAGGATAGCCACCACGTGGTAGCGGCCTTTTTAAAGTAATAATTTTTTCAGATGGTGACCACTTTTGGACAGATTCACTTTCCGAGGAACCTGTGCAGAAGTGTCACGACACTAGGGTTAGAAGAAGATAGCATCTGCCTCTGCTAGAACCTGCCCTCTATGCTCTCAAGGTGCTCTGGAAAAATCATTTTGCAAGCCATTTTCAAAACATGCTTCCAGACAGCCTGGCCATCAGTCTGGGTAATTATCTAGTCAGCTGTGCAGATGCTTCAGTGTGGAGAGACAGACAGACGATTTCCTAAGTGTTGGAGCCCTGACAGGAACACGGCTGGGGATGCTGAGACTTCAGGACATCGCTCTTCACAGCTGCCTACACAGGAAACAGATTTCAAACATCTCCATCCTTCTCACACCAATCTGGCTGTTGATAGTCGGTGTTCCTACTCTTCCCCTCCAACTGGCTATTCACTATTGTTCTCATGTGGGCTGTTTGCTACTGGAAAGGAACAATTGCTGTCACCGCAGGCTTTCCACAGACCATGTCAGTGTATCACGATTGTAGCAGGAAGATTCTGGCTTTGCTGCTGCCCACAGAAAAAGATGTGACTGTGAAGCAAATTAACTGAGAACAAGTCTGAAGTTTATCCTACTTCTGGCTGTCAAAACCTCCTCAGAGTAGACAGCCAGCAACAAAGAGCTGTCATCTCTCCTGCTCTGTCACCTTCCCTTTGGTGGGTGTCAGCTGTGCTGGTCCAGCCAGTTAAACGATGGGGTCTTGAATAGGAGTGGGACTGGCTCATAAATATGGATTTTAAACTCAGGTTATGCACATCACCTCATTTTAGAAAACATTCTCCCTAGGCTTCCTATATAGTAAATAGAGAAAAGCAGCCTCCCACACGGGGATTACAGGGAGTAACAAAGCAAAGCTCACAATATGCCTGCCAGGGGAACCATCCTCCTCCATTAATCTCAGTCTGATGCTGAAAGTAAGACTGCAAATATCCCTCCAGCGGCATGGATCACTTAGGCCAAGCCCTCACAGGGCAAAAATGGGTGCCTTCTTTAGAAACAGCCATGTTTTTGAACAGTCTTCTCTCACCACTTCTCCTCCAAGAGCTCTGCCTAAGACCTGTATCCTGTGACCGAAAATACAAACCAAGAGGCACTGCGCTTGCTAAGCACAGACCTTGAAACTCAGCCACATCCCTTTAAGAACAGGAAATCAAGTAATACACCATTAAATTAGTTTTATTTTTATTTTTTTATTTTTTTCCAGCTACCTTTCTTTAATCTGATCAAATCGTTTTTTTTTGTTGTTGTTTAATAAGAAGGTGCACTTAAGATTTTCCAGTCAACAGGGACATCACATTAGGAAGGAAATGTGGTGTAAGAGCAACCAACAGCTACATTTGAAAAATGTATGTATCTGTGAATATGGCTGTATGTATCTGTGTGAGTAAAAGAAAGTAGGAGGGTCTGTATTGTTTTCACCTAACTGTGAAATTAGCTAATAGAGAGGTAAGGCATCTTAGTTTTACAGATTTACAGTTGTGAGTGCTGTTCTTTCCCTTCTTTTCACCAAGATCAGTAAGTATTTACAACTAAGAGCAAATAACAAACAAACATAAAGGTAAATAGGATTTACGAAGAGCTTAAGAGAAAAATTTTGCCTGATGATTCCCCCACCTTTCCTGCACAAAAGTCTAACCCCTGTCTCAAGAGGACTAACCTGAAGGACCCACAAAAAGACCTGATGGAAAACAAAAAACTTAAAGCCCAATTCAAAGTTGCTAATCCAAGTTTTCTGACAGAAGCACTACTTACGTTGCAGGGAATATTTGATGGACTCAGTGAGCAGAATAAAACTGTGACTTTTAATACCACTTTAATAACTAGAAGTAACCAAGTGGTATTATTAAGAGAGTATCTCAATTTAGGCATGAAAAAGTGAACTAAATGTTTTCTTTGGGCAATTACTCTGCAGTCTCCTATGAGAAGGGACAGAAGCATGTTCATACAGAAAAGCTAGAAGCTTGTATAGCTGAATGAGTTAATGCAAGCTGAGGAGGTAAGCCAGAAGCTTTGCATGCATGTTTGAAGCATGTCAGAAGGAACTTTTACATCGGATCAAAAACATATGCAGTCCTGGAGATAGGATCAACTTCTGTTGTCTTTGTAAATCTCAAGGTGCTCGAGCATCAGAAGACAGCAAAAAGCACTGATGGAACCGGCACACTAGCAGTTGGTCTTTTTAAGCTTCTGGCAAAAGCAGTGTGGGGATTATGAGCAGATAACAATATCAAACACAGACAGGAATCAACATTCTTTCAGTTCCAGATTACAGGGGCAAACACAGCTTAAACTTTTCAGATGGCTGTTCATACCTGTACATAACAAACAACACTACTACAAATACCACTGCATTGTTTCCCCAAGAATGCATGTCAGCAGTCTCCAAGGTCAAGATATAGGGTGAATGAATCACAAAAGCTTTTCATTTTTTCCATGAAGAAAAGACACTGTGTCTATATTGCTAGATCAATCCAGAACTATGTTACAATCCATTCTCAAACTCTAACATTAGTTGTGTTAAAATACAGTGCAAAGTAACCAAAATTCAACCTCTGAGAAATCAAAGAGCAAGGTAAAAATCTGGTAGGCTCTCACTGTATTTTGTTAAGCTACTGGAATGGACATTTTCATGCATGTGCCTCACCTGCTTGTGGATGAGTGGTTGAAGCACTGGTCCATGGTGCATCTTCAAACTGAACCCAAGCTCTGATAGATGATGACAGATCAGCTCTGGGACACACATGGTTCCCAAGCACGGTAGAATCCTCCTTGAGCTTGTCACCTGCATCACCTCCTGTGTGGGAGAGGTCCTGAAATTCTCCATCCACATTATGGCTCTCTTCTGAGGAGGTGTCTGAAGAAGAAAAACATTTTTCCAGAGGCTCCTCAGTGCTACCTAAAATAGAGAAAAATAAAACAGAAGTATTGGTAGGAATGACCATTACTTCATTGTTTTTTATTGAAATCTCTAAAACTTGCCTTTGAATGTATGTGGAAAATTTTCCTTCACCTAATATAGTTTTTAACCTAACACTGGGCATAGATTTGCACTTAATTGTAATAGGGGAGATTTCCTTCATGGTCAATTGGATATTGCCTTGTATCTCCAAGGACAGACCCAAACCCTATAATAGATCTGTGCTAAGAACTAGGAAAGTGCTTTACATTTTTGGCCCCAATTCTCATATTACGTCAGGGTAACAGGACATAATTCAACCTTTACACATATCACTTCCACTTAGAAGACAAGCTCTATGATCCTAAATGGTATGATAATACACTATGCTATGTATATGATAGTATAATTCAAACAAAAAGTCTTAAACAATTCAAAGAAAATCAGAAGTACCTTACCTCGTGGCTTAACCGGAAGGAGCAGCTCATCTGCGAAGGACACCCACTCAGACTGGTTGGAGGCAATGACGCTAGTCAGAGACGTCATATTCACAGCAGGCTACTCATCTTCACTTGGTGATTATAGGGAGGAAGCAGATTGGGAGAGAGGCACAGTGAAGATAAGCCAATAGAGGGAAATTCTTCCTTTGTACTTTCTTTTCAAATGCTGTTAAGAAAGGATTAAATAATGCTTTTTAGAAAATTAAAGGGGAGAAACCAGTGCTACTATTTTAACAATACAGAATATTAAGACACTTTATTTATCACAGGCACAGTACTGTCAAAATGCTGCCACTCTTACGTCACCTGTGACTAGAGGAAGGCTACAGTTGAACAACTCCTTGATTAAAGCTTCCGAGGATCTTCAAATATCCAAATATCAATAACAGTCAGTCATCAAAAACAACAGTTCCTTACTCAGGGATCTATGTCTCTCAGAAACCCAGTAAGAGAGGTTATCAGGAAATTCCCCCCAGTCCAGTGAATTTTGGTTATGATGCACTGTAGCCTCAATTCCAATGTGTTGTCATGTCCTTGTTCGGCTTGCCACTTATGTCTGATCCTTCTTAAGTGCTAGCAAATGTGCTAGCAATATGCCGCACACCTCATTATCAATAAAATGTATGTATCCAGTTCTGGAACTGGGATGGATTGCCCATGACTCTCATCTCAGTCTGGGCATGAAAAGATGCCCTCTCAGCTAGCTGCACTTTCAACTGTGCTGCTGGACTGGAATGTCAGATTTTAAGTTTAAAAAACGATGTCTCATATCTTGCCTGGAGTTAAGCATGGTTTTGCGGTAGCCAAGCAAACACTTCCACAGCAACTTTATTCAATGGGATGTACCCCACACGGATCAGGGAGTCTGCTAGAGAGGATGGGACACTGCCAAGGACTCTGACCGTCAGCTAATAAATGGGAAGGTCAAGCCCATGGGAAGGTCAGGCCCAGGGAGAGAAATTCTCCTGTTACAAGCACCCATGACTGCCTCAGATTTGCAGAACACTACAAAACTCTCAGAGGACTATTGCCTCCATCTAGGAAAGAGTGGGAGTTCTGTCCCTAATCACCTCAAGTACTGAAGCTCTTGTTGCCATGGTATTTAAGTACTTGAAAATACTAAAACTCAAACTTGGTTATTTTAATGTGCTTTTTGAGAGGCTTTACTGTCTCTCACCCAATTAGCATATATATTTTTTGGCTAAATTTCATGTTGGTGTACAAGAACAGGTATTTTATCGAGGCTTCTCCTTACCCTAAACATTGTTAGGTCCAAAGGACAGAACAATATTTAAATACATTGACTCTTGAAGCATTTTCTGCAGGAAGTAGATCATTACGTAGCTCCAGCATGATTATTCTATTCAGAACCACAAAGTTATTGGATGGGTAAAGGCCCATCAGCAAATAAGAGCTGCAATGAAGAACTAAAAACTTCAGAAGTCTGAAAGTCACACAACAGCTTGACAGCTAATAGAGAGAATTCATTGGTCCATATTCATTTTCTGAAGCATTCCAGTTTATGCCCACTGCCTCTTGTCCTGGCACTGGGCACCACTGAAAAGAGCCCGGCTCCATCTTCATTGCACCCTCCCTTCAGTTATTTATAGACAGTGATAAGATCCCTCCTCTTCTCCAGGCTGAACAGTCCCAACTCAGCTTCTCACAGGTGAGATGCCCCAGACCCCTGATCATCTTGGCAGCCCTTCACTGAACTGTTCCCAGTACATCCACGTCTCTCTTGTACTGGGGCCCAGAACCAGACACAGAACTCCAGGTGTGGCCTCACCAGTGCTGAGTAAAGCAGGAGGACTGCCTCTCTTCATGTACTTGCAATACTGTGCCTAACGCAAGCCAAGAATACTGTTAGCTTTTTCTGCAGCAATGGCACAGTGCTGACTCACTTTCAGCTTGGCGTCCCCCAGGACTTCTAGGGCCTTTTCTGCAGAGCTGCTGGGTGGCCCCCAGCATATACTGCGGCCTGGGGTTGTTCCTCCCCAGGTTCATTCGTGCAGTATGGGCAGATGCCTTTCCTTGCCTCAGACTGAATTGATTTTGGGTGCTCTTAAAAAAACCACAAAACTAAGCACAGAGGAGAGCTAAGAGAAAAACAATAATCTGACATTTAGGGTCTCAGGAACTCCAGGTGATGGGAGGAGAGGCTGACCTTGCTATCTCACTCTCCTCATGAGACCAATTAAGTCATCTTTTCCTAAACAACTGAGTACTGGCCTCTCCTTTCTCCTGAAAAAAACCTAACGGAAGCATGAAATGACAGGAAATGAAAAAAGAAAACAGTTTATTTTGCTTTTAATGCACACAGATGCCAGTAGAACTTTTTTTTAAAAAAAAAATGTCAAGGGAAAAAGTCATGAAAGAAGGCAAGAAATTGAACTGTTTCAGCTGTGCAGGTATGTGGGAGAATTATACCATTATTTTAGCATAGATTTGCCTTTTTTTTTTTTTTTTTTTTTTTTTTTTTTTTTTTTAACCCTTCTGGCTTGGGACAAACATACTTTCTAAATCCACTCAATACCAGACAGCAAAACTTCAGTCTAGAATATCTGGCTGGGGTTGGATTTGTTCTGTTTGGTTTTACTCCTGGGTTTTTACCAGGCACCCCCTCATTTCAGAACCACAGAAACCCTCACGTCACAGCATGAGAAATGACTGCCCCTAGCCCCAATTCCAGACACTTTATGGGCAGAGGCCAATGGGATGAGGTTCAACATGGCTAAGTGCTGGGTCCTGCACTTTGGTCACAACATCCCCGTGCAGCACTACAGGCTTGGGGCAGAGTGGCTGGAAAGCTGTGCAGAGGAAAAGGATCTGGGGGTGTTGGTTCATGCTCACCTGAACATGAGCCAGCAGTGTGCCCCCGAGCTGGGGGTCAACCTCTTCTCACAGATAACTAGTGACAGGACCAGAGGGAATGGCCTCAAGTTGTGCCAGGGGAGATTCAGGCTGGATATTAGGAAAAAATATCTTCTCAGGAAGAGCAGTCAGGCATTGGAACAGGTTGCCCAAGAAGGTGGTGGAGTCACCATCCCTGGGGGTGTTTAAGGACATGGTGCTTAGGGACATGGTTTTGTGGGTAACGGTGGTAGGGGGACAGTTGGACAGGATGATCTTGGAGGTCTTTCCAACCTTAATGATTCTATGACTGTGTTGACTTAGCAGGGTTATCACAGACTTTAGACAAGCAGTCTGGAAGCAAGGAAACGCAGCCTGAGTAGATTATTGTGTCAAAGATTTTCAGAGCAGAGGCACTCTGAGCATGCAAATTAGGGTGAAAAAAATATACCACATAGAGCATTTTGCACTCTCTCAGCTTTCAGAAGAAAGCTCTAACCCCACCACCTTACCTAAAC
Source organism: Oxyura jamaicensis (assembly GCF_011077185.1). Lineage (NCBI taxonomy): Eukaryota > Metazoa > Chordata > Aves > Anseriformes > Anatidae > Oxyura > Oxyura jamaicensis. The sequence goes on from NC_048897.1 coordinate 34,033,013, forward strand.
ACTTGTAACAGAATTGTGAATAATATGCAGCTAAATCCCATGCAGATTACATGTAGAAGATACAATTTCACCTCAAATTATTTTTACTGTTCTTCGCTTTCCAAAATCATTCCCAGTGAAATGTCCCAGGCCAACCCATTATGAAACAAGGAGCTTTAGCCAGCATGCTACCAATGCCACTGTGCATTCAGTTACTCCAATTTGCAGAACTACTAGAGGTAAAGTTTCTTTAGGCGATCCATTTGACAATACAGATAAATCTGAGTAGTCTCCTTAGCATCAGCACCCACTACATAAACAATGGTGAGAGCACTCTACAAGATAATTTTAAAGTTTTTTCTCCCTATCCGTTAGACTGCCCAAACATCAATAGCTATTCCTGGAGCTATGGATTTTGGAGCCTAGATCGGGAACAAATGGGTCCTTCTTTACTTAAGTGAGCTACAGTTAAAGCAAAAGTTTGTGCTGTACAGCTCAAACAAAAGGAGGTGGAAACACATTTCTTGGATCAAAGTATTCTGAGGCCAGCAACACACCTCTGTACGTAAATGGAATTCACATCAGTTTAGATTTTGTTACTTCTCAATTTGTGTTATGTGGATTAAGTTTTTGGTGCTGAATTGGAAAAAATAAAGTGAACTAATTTATTGGATTTTTGTCAAAAGTTTGTGATTCAAAAATTCGTGAAGGTGCTTGACTACTACACAGTAAATATGACACAAAGCTAGATGTTATATGTGCTGATCCCAATGATCCTTACCATCAATTCCAGTGCAGTGCTTTGATCACAAGGTCACAAAACTCTAATAGGCTTAAATCTCTGCTTCAAGTTTCCCTTTTTTGCTTAACAGTTTCATAGTGGGGTATGCAAGTCTGAGTGACAAATGGGTGACACTTATTTCCAGTTCTCCAAATATCACAGAGTTGGAATAAAACTTCTTGGCCGTGTAGTCCTCCTGATGCTTTTATTGATGACTTCACATAATCCCTTTCTAATACTGATGAACGTTCGTTTTAAAACGATAGACTGCTTTGATAACTAGAAACCTCTCGTTTCTGATGTCTGTAAATTCAGTTTCTAGCCATTTCTTCTCGTGACACAGTTACTTGTCTCTCCTTTTGTATACCTTTGCTTTAGCAACAGATAAAAGGAAACATCCTTCTCCATTTCTTTGCTAAGCCAACAATATAATATCTGAGCAAGTTATGTGATTATCTTCTTAATTATCAGGAGTCTCATACCTGGCACCTTGTACACTGAGCCTTCACTTTAATTGGAACTTTTATCACTATATGAATACAAACACTAACAGTAGTAGCAGCTAATGACACCACTAAGATACTTTAAAATTAGCTACGATTACATGGTATATTTATGGAAACACTATCAAAATAAAGTAACTGCTCACACAGTGAGACAGCAAACTCGGACACTGATTCTCAGTACATTTCAACTGCATTCAACAGAAACAGCTTAGCACATTTAATCATTTTAAGCACTAAGGATCATTTCTTCAACTGCTTCAAGTTACATACATATGATGCATACAGCAGCAGGCTTTATCACCACTACCCAGAGCTCACTGGAGTACAGTTAGATGGGAAAACAGAAACAAACAAAATAGAATAAAAATCTGAGATGATTAAATTCAGGTTTTGCTTTGAAAATTTAGTATCTATAGCAAGTTTCATCTAAATTTATAAAGACTAAGCATATTGCCTTACATGGCAGCAGCATTAAAAAATCTTGTGGTCCATACATGATACAATTTTTCTTGCTTATACATTCCCGTACAATCCCAAGGACCTAAACAATAACTGGTTACTGTAGTTTGCATTCAGGCATTGTAGGAGACCGTGGAAGGGAAAAAAAAAATAAACAAGTTATGTTACAGGTAGCAGAAAAAGAAATTAAGCCACAGGGACAGCAAGGAAGAAATGACTTTGACTTTGGTTGTAACAAATCAAGTTTCATAAACTGCATCAAAGTCTCAAGGAAAAATACGTAATTTTATCTTGACCACGTCTGTTTGGCAAACCTCTACAGACAAAACAACTCTAATAGCATGAACTGCAGACTGATTGCTGCCTTGGGCACATTTCCAAATGAGTGAGAGCTCATGTTTTTTCCTCTCAACTTGGCGTGCAACAAGTAGCGACCATCAGCACATCATGACCTGAATAATAAACAAACTCCAAATTGGAAATCTGTTCTCAAGCCTCAAAAGAAAGTTCTAAGTACATCAGGGTGCCACAACAAAAACAAAACCCAGTGATAAATGACAAGAAAAAAGATACCTGAAAGAAATGCAATGAAATAAAGGAACCAAATTTGAATTTTATTATTACTGAAAAATCATTACACCAGCTTCTGTCTAAATGCCTGAGAAAAGATTACCATATGAATAACCTTGATAATGACAGGAGTAAGTCATGTTTGGTTATTCTACATATTTCCTGATACTGACAATCATATTTTTTCCACGTATAAAGCTCCCCTGGATTATAAATTGCTCTAAGAAAATTTCTGGCACGTTTTAGAACTTGCCCAGTTTTACTGACTCTGGTTCACATGTGCCATTACACAAGTTCCACGATTTCAGATTTAGCTTAAGAAGTTCAGACATTACCTGTGCACATGAGACTCATTATATGAAAGTTCTCAATAGATAAGGAAGAATTAGGGCTCAAAGGGAGCCAAAACAACTCACCTGTGAAACTCCTCCAGCCTCTCTGGAAGCAGCAATGGCTTTGCCCACTACAGATTTCTCCTAAGGGAACAGTAATGAGAGCCATGATAGCACTCTGTGCTCAGAGCTTGGTCGTTCTCACTTCATGCCATTACAAGGTAGGTCACTGCCACTATCCCATGGATTAATGATACAGATGGCAATTTTAGACCAAGATAGAGTGAGGCAGAGTGTGGTACTGAAGGCAACTAGAGCCATCTGGCAGAGTGGATGACAGAAGAGTGGTGAGGGTCTCTCTGAGCACAGGACCTAGTGCAGCCACACTAATTAAGAGCTATACCCAATTACTCCAAAGTGATCTGCCTAAATCCAGACTGCAAGTCAGTTACAGAAGCAGTGTTAAAGTTGAGGTGACCTGAAATGCCCTTATTTTCCCTTGACCACAAAAACCCAACCACACATACAACCATGCCCTACAACACACAGCCCAGCTTTGCTAGAGGCTCACGTTCAGTGACAGTAAGGAAAGAGAGTCTCGTGGTGACGTGCCAGTAAGAAAGCCATAAGCATGTCCCTCAGGAATACTTGTGCCAAGTCTAATATCTCAAAGGTCAACAGCTGCTGTTTCCTCTACATCACAATTTATCTGTCGCAGAAGCTCCTCAGTTTTTCAGAGAGAACACCTCTGAAGTTTCTCTCCTGCTATAAACACCAGGATATTTAGGCTGTTGAGAAAGCAATGGTCTCTCTCTCTGACATATCAGAATCACAGAATTTTCTAGGTTGGAAGAGACCTCAAGATCATCAAGTCCAACCTCTGACCTAACACTAACAGTCCCCACTAAACCATATCCCTAAGCTCATTTTATCTTGTGAAAGGTTAATTTATTCTGCTTTGGGATTGCGAATTTGCAGTAATCACAACTATTGCTCAACATAACATAGCAGGTTGAGGGAGGTGATTGTCCCCCTCTGCTCTGCCCTTGTGAGGCCCCACTTGGAGTACTGCATCCAGGTCCGGGGCCCCCAGCACAAGAAGGATGTGGAGCTGTTAGAGTGGGTGCAGAGGAGAGTCAGGAAGACAATTCAGAGGGCTGGAGCACCTTTCCTATAAAGAAAGGCTGAGAGAGCTGGGGATGTTCAGCCTTGAGAAAGCTCTGGGGTGACCTTATTGCAGCCTTTCAATACTTAAAGGGGGCTTATAAAAAACATGAAGAGCAGTTACTTTTTGCTTGGTCAGATAATGATAGGACAAAGGGGGATGGTTTTTAACTAAAAGAGGGGGGATTTAGATTAGAGGTTAGGAGGAAATTCTTCATGCATAGGGTGCTGAGGCCCTGGCACAGGCTGCCCAGAGAAGCTGTAGATGCCGCATCCCTGGAGGTGCTCAAGGCCAGGTTGGATGAGGCCCTGGACTACCTGATCTAGTGGGAGGTGTCCCTGCCTATGGCAGGGGGTTGGAATGAGGTGATCTTTAAGGTCCCTTCCAACTGGGACCATTCTATGATTCTGTGGTAATGCCATCATAAGAGACATTCTAATCTGTAATACAGGAGGAAAATGGCTTTAAAAACTGGTTTCTTTTTTCAAACCCAATAAAGTGATTCATACAATGAACATATTTATCAAAAGAAAACTCCTACTGAGCACCCTTGTTTGCACGTCTGATACAGGCACTGTCATATGTTCTTGTCTAAATCATGTAGCCAAGCAATGCATATATATTCCATTTACTAAATCCTCCAAAAGCTATTGTACTTTATTTGCTGCTGTGATGATTATCAAGGTGTGTTTTTTCTTTATTCTCTTTTTTTAAAGCTATCTAACCTAAGTTAAAAAACAGTATTGTACAATTAATCACCCCTGAACCAACTATGTTGCCGCAGACTGCTATCACTGAAGACGGCTGTCATGAAGCGAGCACAGATCACAAAGCCCTGCCTCTACATATCCTTCTTCTAAACTGGGACTAATAACAAAAGGAACAGGGAAGTAAGTGATCCTAAGTTTACTGAAATACAGGACTGGATGATAAACACTGTTCTAGTAAACTCGCATCCTGGCTTGCACGAAATGTCAGCCTGTTCAGCCAGATACTAACTCCCTAGCATTGCCTACAGACCTTGCAACAAATTACTGCTGTACCAATGTTCACTGCGTATCGTCTCCACCAGTGAAGAAGAGCCAGCGTAATTCTTCCAACACCTCAGGAATGGTTTCAGTCAAATTGCAACTAAAGTCATGCTATGGTTTATGCTAGAAATTAGGTGAAAAAAATATTTTCTAAAAATGGTGGGTACAATTAGTTGCTATCAATCAGTATTAGTTATACTTATTTTGGACTAAGGGAGCATGAAAAAAAAAGTAAAGCCCTTAAACACTAGTCACATTCAAGAGAAGGCAGAAACCAGATTGTGTAGGCAGAGATGCCTCACTGGAGGCTGAATGCCTACGGAGAGGATGGGTATTCATCTAGCTGAGCTGTCAGTATGTACAGAACAGGAGAACAGATTCTGAGTGAGCGAAAAAAAAAAAAAAAACAATCCAACTGTGAAGCAGCAGAAAAACAAGGACCATTGAGGAAGCGATGCAGCCCTGAAAGAAAGCAAAGAAGTTTGCCAGTGCTAAATGCTGGCTGGAAAAGGGGACTAGGAATACTGAGCCAGAAAGCTGTGTTCTGTTCAAGTTTTCTTTATATTTCCATATAATTAACTATATATGCAAAAAAAAAATCTATGTAACTATCATCTATATAACATCTTTGATAACTTCAAAGCAGTAGCAACAATACCTCTCAAAGGAATCAAGTTTAAAAAGGGATCTTCACTGTAAGGGAGATACCATTTGAGGGCTATGTAAAAAAGCAATCTTAACATGTGAGGCTGTCTTCCAGTTTGAGGAATTCCCTCTTAATTATTTAAAGCCAGAGAAAATACAATACTCTGGAAGAGGTATCACAGGAAACAAGCTTGCCCTGGCAGAAAATTCTTTAGATGATCCAACTGGTCCTTCCTCGTTTCCAGTGTCTGGAGAGCCAGCTGAGATTATGCAATTTAGTATGATGCCAGGACACTGCAGTCCTTCAGGGCAACCCACAAATACCATGTTTGTTGTCACTCTATTTTAGACACTCTAAATATAGGCCCATTAGACTTGATGGTGCCGATCATTTAGTATGACCATCCCATTTTAAGACAAAGAAAAGCATCTCTGGAAGAAAAACATGCATGAGCAAAGGGGCTCATTATTTTATATGCCATTAGAAAAAATGATATACAAAGTATAAACAAAGATCTTGACAAATCATATTCATATACAGTACAAAATAGTATGCTTGCATTACTACTAATATATTTGTGTGCAATTGTATTTATTAACAATGGTTAAAACATGAAATAAGAGTGTGTGGTATACTAACAGTGTAGAACAGAACATATGAGAAAGCACATTGGCGTTAATAAAAATAAAACTTGTTTCAGTGGAGAAAATAACCTATTTCGGAATATCTCTGTGAGCAGGCCCCTACATAATCAGCAGGGTCAGTAAGATGGCAGTAGAGGTAAATACTCATTCCTCAGCATTACTCATCTTCTGGAAGTTCTCGGGGAATAGAACGCCAAAGGTTTCTTCTCCTCAGGTGCAAAAGGGCAGAGCCTTTTGCTGCATATGAAGTTCAGAATTCCCTGCTTTTAAACTACCAATTCTTTGGCATCGTCCGCTTCAGCAAGCAGCAGCTGCTCATCACCCTTATGGTGCTACTCCTCTGATAGCTAGCTGTGCTGGTGAGACAGCATGCAGCTACACACATTCCAGGAAAGGAAGCCAATGAGCTACATGAGGTCATGTAAATTCTGCAGGGGTACATGGTGAGAGGTGGACCCCTGTGGCATATGGAGGCAGCAAATCATTTTTATTTTTTTAATTACACTTGGCATTTTGCTGAGGAAGCAACAAGAGGAGCCACTGCAAGTGTGCATAACAGCAGCAGCAACAAGGACCAGTTCCACCTCATGCTCAACAGCATCAAGTACTGCAAGACTGAGTTAATGCCAGCATTATCATATGGCTTCCATGAGATGCTCATCTTTTAATTGGGTGCTAATGTCCTGTTGCAAGGCATTCAGGATGGTGACACATGGGCAGTATTATGCATTGAAATTCATGTAAGCCAGCACCCAGGGGAATGGCTGATACTAGACCCTGGTCTCACAGAGCTTGGAAGGGCTCCGACAGTCACTGTGCCAACACACTTGCGGGCCAGCAGTCAGCAGATCATAAAACAGGGTGATCAAGGATGAAAAAAAGGAATAGACAATGGCTAGTCACTCAGCTAGGGCACTATTGCTCAAGAAAACTGTCAAGAAATGGAATAGCAGAGAGCACTGCATTTCAGGCACGCTGACAGAGCTGCGCAGACACCTGGGGGAGAAGTGAGCCACAGAGCGAGCTCCTTGCTGGGGGTGTGTCTGCAGTGCGTGACTGCCGCTTCTGTGCCTGGCTACTGCCAGTGGTATACAAGCACCGCAGGTCCGTGTACTCATGTGCGATGCACAAAATATAGAATTACACAAATAATTATTCAGAGGTAGAGGAAAAAATCTCCAGTTTTCAGAGAAATGGGAATGTCATTTGATCTTTCAAAATTCCACATTTTGAGGATACAGAATACTCCAGTTGCCTATACCAAATCAATCAGCTCTCAGCTGAACTTGGCTAATGGAGTATTTTGCCTCCCAAACTTTTAGACAAGAACTTCACTCATGTTACCTTTCCGGGTACTGTTAGACACCATGTATCCCCAGAGGTAATTATATTTAAATAAAGGCACCAGGTCTGATTTACGCATGACATGTTTTCTGATTATCTCCATGCTTAAGTAGAGCAACACAGTTAAAAAAATAAACATAAAAAATCCGACACCCCCTCCCTCCCAAACCCCCACAAGTTTAAGACAGGCTTACTGTTGTCTTGAAGACTCTGAATTCTGGTCACAAATACAAAGCAGAAAGAACTTCATGAAGACTTCACTCACTTCACTGAGAAATCAATACAAGGCACTGCGGACATGGAGGTGGCTGCTGGACACTCAGGTAATACACACGCAAGGCCTCTACTAGAATAGGTTTAGAATCTGAATTTTGCCCTTTACGACATTCCTATCAGGTAATGTTACTAGGAGTGATGTATGTTTGACTGCATGGCTGCTGAGCCTGCCCTTGAAGTGGAAGTAATGCAGTCAGGTTACCCCACCTCCACACCCGGCCCAACACAGCCTTAAGCAAACAGGGTTATTCTGCTCATCAGCCCACAACACGTCTCAGTTGTACAGCATGACGATATCTGGAAGTGACATAATGAACTTACCAGTCCAAGGTAACGTTAAGGCAGCATTACAGCTCTTTCCAGCTCTTGGGAACTTGACTTCAGCAACTTTTGGGCAAACTCTCTACCCGTTGTACCAGTTTTGAAAACGAGATGCAGACAAGTATTTTTAAAAATATTTGAGATATTTACCTCCCTCTCTCATAGAGGCACAGATCTACAAAGGGACTGAGACTCTCAGTTGCTGTTATCAGGCCTGGCAGTGACTCCCTGTAGCAGGGCTGTAAACCTGATTCCAGCCCCATTTACACAGAAAAACAAAAGCACCTTGTGAACTACTGGAATTCAGCAGAATTCCAGAATTCAGGATAATTTATTTTTCTTCAAGACAAACAAAGTTCCTGAAAGGAAGGGATTAAAACTTTAATTAGCACCCATTTCAGTGTCACAAAAAAGTTTAATCCAGCTGTTTGGAGCTGCAGCTTCCAAAAGACCATGGCCACCCTCAATTAGCCTTAGCTCCAAGCATTTTCCTATCAACATCTTGGATTGAATACCGGGAGCATTTGCAATCTTTTCTGAAAAAAAAGAAAGTGAACACTGATATGCTGGTGTCAAACTCAGAGCGTATAAGTAGTGTGATAAACCAATACAGCTGCCTCCTTCCAGAAGTTTGCCCAGCTACATGGTGGAAGTCACAGAGATGAGTTACTTAAGAGGAGGGGAAAAGCCTAAATCTGCCCAGCCTATTCTACCACAGTCTATCTCCTTCAGTGACATTTGAGATTTGATTTTTTGGCAGTGCATACCAAAAAAATATACTCCCAGATACCTTCTGAGCTCTTATTCCTCATGCTGAACTGAATACCTTATAATTTGGAATGATATGTAGGAATACACACCTGATGTTTGCACCACATATAATTTTTACCTATGGGATATAATTTTAGCCAGGCTAAGTATTTACACTTCAGTGAACTGGAAATAACATGGCAAGGATGAGAGAAGCTGGAGCATTTCTGGTGGTAAGTTTCTGTCCTCAAAGAGCAGCTAGTAATTAAACAGCAACTAATCATTAAACTTCATAGGCCAAATTCTTCCCTACAGCTGCTCCACTGAAACCACTTTATTAGAAAAATAAACTGGCCCTGTGCTATGGAGCTTGACCAGCTCAAGTTTCAGTTATGCAGCTAGTAATACTTATTCTCTTCCAAAATGCTTAGTAGGGCTATTTCCATGCGCCTCAATCACCCGAATGACCACAAAACCACCACACAGTCCTGCAGAATGGTACCTTCTGTTCACAAGAGGCCTCTGCTTTAGATAGCAAAAAAAAGAAAATGACTGTATCGCATACTCACCCCCATTTTCAAGAGTAAATTAAAGATAAGTCTTTCATTTTGTCTCTCAGCTGGCAAACCCAAGAGCCCACAGCTTCTATAAATATTCACACCTACAAATGCCAGCTAGAACTTGGCCTAAAAGAGCATAATGAAACAAGAAACAACTCCAAAACCAGATCCTATTTCTCCAGCACGCCAGGCAGGTCTGCTGCCCACGGACCACAGGAGCTCTGCTTTGAATCTCTGCTCCAGTATCCGCTGGCTGCTCTTTGAATACGACGACAGTTTTGGATGACTACAGCACCCTCACAGGATCTTGAAGCATACCAGTCAATTCTATCCTCAGTTTCAAGCCAAAGGGATTGTGCTTGAGACATTTAGTTTGGTTACCTTAACAAACGGAGATGAATCGCATTTCATTCAACTCCGGACACCCAGAGTTAGACATCTAAGCAGTCATCTGATGCTCTGTTTATAGCTAATACAAGGAAGATGACACCCCCAGAGCACCCATTCGTCTGATCTATTTTAGAACAAGGTGAATCCCCCTCCAGAAAGCCTAAAGCTTAGGCTTGCATGTCTTTTGCACACCTACATTAGGGCACCTGAAGCTCAGCCAGAAATAATGTTGTACCAATACACAACTTCAGCATGTTTGTCAACGTTTTAGGAAATGCTTAGTGTCAGAAAAGCACGCAGGAAGGATCTGGGGAGAGGTGAGGGCAAAAGCTCTTTAATTTATGACTCCCTTTCAACAGCTGTATAGAACTGATTTTAAGAAACCTACACATCTCAGTAACCTACTTTCTATTAAAGTATATTCTATTAATAAAGCACTATTTGTTTGTATTACTATCCAAGGGACACATGCGTTAATTTCATCCCTTACTTTTTTAAAACCATTGTGCTTTGATGTTTTTCCCACATATTTTTGTGTAAATATACATCAAGGATTATGTTAAATAAATAAAAAAGTGCAAACAAACCGTTCAGGATGATATATCCAAAGCTCATATTAACCTTATCAATAGAAGCAGAGCTGTAGGGTAAAATACTTAGCATTAAGGGACAGCTTTCACATTACTTCTTAGAGGCTTTTACTTCAAATTATCTCCAGTCTGATCCTGTGGATTGAATTTGCATTAGCACTTGGAGTACATTAAATGAGCGCCTGGAGTAATACGTCTTCTGGCTTCGTTTCAGCCAAAGCAAAATCAGTTGATGTACTCTGAGATGCAAAGTGAAGTGCAGTTAAGCGTGAATTATCAGGACATTCATTCTGAAAGTGCGCTCCTGTCGTAACCAATGCACTAATGTAGATGCATCCATAGTTTTTCAGAATGGGATGGCACCTTCTCAGTTTTTCTGTCCAGTCTCAGTCTATGAAATTTTACAGCCTGAAGTTTTGAAAGTGATAGGATCTTCCGCCCTGCTCACTTTATTTGCATGTTCAGAAGATGAACAGTAAAAAAAGATAGCAGAAGTAAATAGGGATTTGTAAACACCATCTGGATGTCTATAGATAAGATTGCTCCCTTCAGATGAAATTCTGGCCCTGGTTGAGATTCTGGCAAAACTTTCACCATCTAAGAGGAGCAAAACTTCAAATCCCCCTCTTGACAAATGTCCAGATGTGTGAGCTGTAACATTTGTAGCTATGTTTCCTAGGATTCAGATTCACCAGGTCACAGTTACAGCCATAGTGCTGAATACAACCTGCTCGTACCCACTGCATACAAAGACAGGCATTCCTTCCTTGAGGTTAAAGGGCTGTAAAGTTATTACATCCATTAGCAGAACTCACTATCCTTCAAGCTACTATGCAGCATGGTTATGCAACAAAGAAAACATATTAAGAAATCAGAGGACAAAAAACATCTGGTTTTGCCATTGAGTACCTTATGGATTTTTTTTCTAAAATAATACAAATAGCATTTCAGAAAAAAATGCCTGAGAAGTTCCTTCTAAAGGCTCTCCTTTCCTAGCTGACAGCAGAGCAATCCTAAGCAATTGGCTCAGACATACCCAGCTCTTTAACTTGGCAAGATTGCGTTAGAAGATTGCTGCCACGTGAATCTTCACAGGTGTGTGTATGTTCTTTGATGATGATGCTTTCTTCTTCTCTTTTTAGTTAAGCTTTTCCATTTTCAAAGAGAAAGCTAACATTGTTGAAAAGCTTCAGAGTGATGCTGAAGGCTTTACTTCCACAGCCTGCCATCAGGCATAGGGCTTTTCAACAGTTTAGAATTCATTTACTCTGTTCGTCTACTGGTGGAGACCGCGATGCCTGCTTTGCACAAAGCCTCAGCGCAATGCACGGGTTAAAGGCTGCAAGAGGAAGCCGGAGCAGAGCACCAGAGCAGGGGAATCTAAAAGCCGTGGTCCTGTAGCGAATGCCACCTCAGCAACCCCTTGCTGACTGGAAAAGTCATCACTTCTGCAAGAGGGGCAACAGAAGCCTGGTAGAGCAGAACAGCTTGTGAGATTTTTAACATACATCGATACTATTTCTCAGCCTCGTTTGCTGATGCCAGACTTGAGATAGCTGAAAATTAAGGACTCTAAACACGATGTGTTTAGCCCACTCACAATATGGTTTTAACCCACACACAGTCTGGGTTTCTCAACCAGGGAACTGTACCAGCTGCTACTTCTTAACAGGGTAGCTGGCAAGGTAGCACAAACAAGGGCTCCAGAGTGAAAACTGGGCACTACTGAGATGCAGCTGTCACTTTTGCACATCACAGCCCTTGGACTTTTACCTAAACCAACCATACAACTGAATAGTAATTATGCCACTGATACAATTAGGGATCTAAGGAACTCACACGAAGGAGAAATCCGCAGTTAAAGACCAAGATGTACCGGCAAGTTCTTAATGATAACTAAGGGTGTGAACCATAAGAGGCTACAGCTAGTGCAAACTGAGACACGGTGCAACGTGGGAGAGAAATGAAATTTGGCCATTTCTCTTCTTGGAAAGTTTAAAGGTCACCTTCTTGATGGCTTTCATATTTTAGAAATAATGTAAAAGCTACAAGTATAAGAAGAGAAGAGATCATTACATTTGCCAGCTGCGCTCCTACATGTAGGCAAAATGATACATTAGCTCTTTGATTTGCTGTGTACTGGAGATCTCCAGAGGAGTTATCATGAAATAACTGATGTTATACAGAAAACCACAAAGATAGTTAGCTGACAAAGTCACGATATCACAGATCAAATGTAATTCATAACAAATACCACTTCAGGTTATAATCAAGCCTGAAACTTTTGGAGAAGAGATAAGCTAGCTATTTGGAAACTAAGTGATTAGGAAAATAACGTGCATTGCATAATCCCATGTATTAGAACCCACTGCAGAAGGGCTAACTGATCTTATTTGTGGCAACACAAACCTGATCTACTAACAAATTTATTTAAATGGAAAATATTAAGGCAAAGTCCAGAGCTCACGTGCATATTACAGAAGGTAAATTTCACTCAACTAGGCGGAGAAAGAAAAAAAGAAACCAGAGTCGCACACAACAGTTGGTGAATGTAAGTGTTCTGCAAGCATCCCATGGTTTGCAATTTACTTGCCCAAACTAGTAAGTTTACAAAACATAATTTCGCAGAAGACAAGAATGATTCATAGATGATTCACGAGTACAGAAATGCTTATGTTCGCCAATTTTTTCCTTGAAAAACCTAAAAATGCCCTCAAACCAATACCGTGAACTTGTTCTAAGGATAACTGCCATCAGAAAGCCCAAGCAAGCCCTGGAAGAAGCGAGCTGTGAAGTATCACCTGATCTCGTCAAGCTGCCCAGCGTTATTTCTTCATTTGTTTCTCTTTGAAAAGCTACAGCCACACACACGCACTGATTATACCGCGGGACAAAAGCTGAGCCTGATGACAGCGAATCAGTCAACAAAATTATTAACAGAAACCAACGGAGCGCAGCGGAGGCACCGAGCAGAAGGGGTATCTAACCCAGGGCAGCGAGGAGGGAAGGGGCTGGATGTCAGCGCAAAAAGGCGCTCTGCGCGGAGACCTGCTGCCCGTGCCTTCCCACCCTGCAGCTTACACGGGGCACTGGAGGCAGCCCGCAGGACAGGAGCGGCAGCGCCGCTTTCCATCGCAGCACCCCCCACGCGGACGCCCGGCTGAGCACGGCAGGAGCCCGCCAGCCCCGCCGCTGCCCCGGAGGGCCGGGGGCTGCCCGCCCGCCCCCCGCAGCAGGGGCTGACAGCCGGGAGGGAGCCCGGAGGGAGCCCCCCGGTGAGGGCGGAGCTGGCCCGCGTCCCCCCTCCCTCGGCCTCCCCCTACCCCTACCTGCTCGGGGCCGCTCTCCGGTGACGCGCCGCCACCGTGGGGCCGGGCTGGGCTCGGCTCCGCTCGGCTCGGCCGGCGCAAGCGGCGGCCCCCGGCCCGCCCCGGGCCCGGCGTCGGCAGCGCGGGGCCGCCGCC
>NC_048897.1:34347220-34426141 GCF_011077185.1 Oxyura jamaicensis
TGTTTCTTCAGTTGCTTACACACACACTCAATTCAATTCATGCTTAATTTGTATGGATATTTCCATTACAAGTCTCTATATTTCTATTAGAAGTCTCTATACATTCATCAGGGCAGCTTAGATTTAGAGCAAGTAAACCTGAGCAGAATAGCAAGTAACATGGCCATGGACATGCATATCTGTTTATTGTCTGAGTGGGAAACTATGGTTTAAATCCTAACTCACCTTGAAACAATTCAGTGTTCCAACTGTGAACCATGAACCTGTTTCAAATCTATTGCTCTTACAAGGTCGACAAAGCAGCAGCAAGAGACTAGGCCAAGGTAACCAGTTCACTACACAGTTAAGTGGACTAGCTTGGATGAGTACCTTCATTATCAGATTGTTAAAGTTTGTTTTCTGCTGGTTTCCCCTTCTGTGCATATATTCTCCAGACAATGCAGTTTCCATTCTTGTAAGTGCTCATCATCACATCCACAAGTTCTTAATTGGCAAATCAAGCAAAAAGGGCATGTTTCCTTGTTAGCTCAGTCAACCTGACTGCTCACTGTCACTGAAATGATATGAAACATTACTTTCTGAACTGGGTTAATACAGCACTGTGTCAGACATCAGACACCGGTTTCTTTATAGCAGTACACATCTAGTAGTTTGTAGGTTCTATCAAGGATTAGCAAACACAGTATTTTGTGAGTGTATAATTTACAAATATAGCTTCAACTACAGAACCAGCATTTGACACATAGTGGTTGGTAGTAGCTTTATTACCAGTGTGTTAGCAGAGAGTTAAAACCCTTTACTTCTAAAGCTCACAGTTTATGCAGGCATGCACAAGGTACAGGATTGCATCTCAGTGAATTATGCCTCATTAAGTGTGTCTTCAATTTCTGTCCTCTTATAAAATGTTCTATAGGACACATTAGAAAAGTCTGTTCCAAATCCATATCTCACCTGTGCATTAATTCAGAAACAATAGCAATCACTCCTCCTAAGCCAAGCAAGAAGTGTTGCTATCCACATAAGAAGGGAGTAAAACTTACTGCCTTGAAACATGAGGAGAGTGAGAGAAGACAGCTGGAATTATTAACAATTTCATTGACCCATTCATAAATTACTTGAAGGAATGTCCAGAGAGACCTTGATTTTAAGAGGTGACCGCAATGACCACAGGGAGCAATTATGAATCCTTAAAAGTGAGTAAATCTGTATTAAATGAGTTAATAGCATCATGAGCTTGAGATCACAAGGCTGCCATTATATCCAACAGAACTAAAGCAAATCAAAGTCAGATCTGGTGTTAAATTTAGAAGGGGTTCCTTGCAGGGCTGTATCAATCTGTCCTGTGTTACAGCTATCTATTCTGAGTTTATATACAGTGCCTGTGAGTAATACCTTTTATATGGTGAGTGTTACTATAACTGTTTGCAATGGGATTGCATAGGTATGAATGTAATTGTACATAGTAAATCAGACAGAAGAATTCAAACTAACTGGTACAATCTTATTCATCAAGAGAGGTACAGTATTTCTTATGGAGGTCCTTTGTTAGGATGTAGAACCATGTAATATTGAACCTGAGGTGTTAGGTATGATGAGTTGGGAGTTCAAAATTGGACTCTAGCAACAAATTCACTGTAAAATACTTTACACTGCTTTTGGTTAGTTTGTTTTATGTTGACTTTGGGACCGGAAAATGTGCATTTTGTAATTATGGTAAATAATTGAAATTATTTTGGTAGTTAAAACTAGCATCTTTAAATTATCACTGAAAGCATTAATTTTATGTAAATTTGTAAGTCCTGATTTATTATCATTATTGATCCTTGCTACTTCATAGATTGCCTAGCAATTTCAGAGAAAGAATTCCAAATTATATTGCAATCTATAGCCCAGCATCTGTGAAGTGAAAGAGGATCTGACTGGTATATGGAAGTACATGCATGCTCATAGAGGTTAATTTACTGTTGAAGAGCAGCCTCTTGTTATATATATATTAAAAAAAAAAAAAAAGAAAAGAAAAAAAAAGAAAAAAAAAAGAAAAAAGTATATATTCAGAAGCTTTTAAAATGTACCCAACTTTATTATTTACTGATACTGGAGAAGTAAGAGAAAATTATTATTCAATTATAAGGCATAGAACTTGAGAGATACAGATGTCTTGCAGTTTTGAAATCTGAATCATCTTGTTGCAAATCCAACAACCGCTGCTCTTGGGTGTGTGGATGGGTGGAGTAGAGTGAGGAGGAAGAGAGGGAGCCCATCCTTTCAACATGGGGTGTTCTGTCACCCCATCTCACATAACTATTCTTTGAGATGCTAGGACTTCTATGAGAGGTTCAGACTGTACAACTGCCTCTGCACAGTCTACCTGTTCTTCTAGAAGGTGATGTAGAAATAGGTGAGACAGACCATTAGAGCTCCAGAAAACTGACCAGCTAAGTTCCTGCCTTTGTGTTTCTCACACAGTAATTCAAAGTTGAAAACTATGTTCTAGATTTCTCACCAAGTCTCATCAAGACATGATGCTTTTGTTGTGCCTTCCAGGATGTGTTCACCACAGAGATAAAAGCTGAGATTGACTCTTCCACAAGGTTTCAGTAGGAAAGAAGACCAGGAGCCAGTGAACCAGAATGAGGGGGAAGTCAGAGAACATGTCATTCAATTCATCTTGTAGCACAAAGGCAGGTGTTTGTGACTCAGAGATCCTTGATGAGTCCATTCTCCACATACGTGTTGAATTTTAGCATAATATATATTGTAAATAAATTGAGTAGACAGTGATTGAAAACCTTTGGGCTTGTCAGTAAGAAAATGCAACTGATTGGCTCCCCAGTTAAAACCTTCTGGCTGCTGCAGTTCCTCATTGCTCATTAAGACTCTGGATGCTGCATTTTGTTTCAACCTATGGTCTTGAGCAGTCACTGGTGCATATCTCACTTTGAGGGGAACAGATCTGCTTAAGCAAACACAACCTTGTTTTTTACAAGGTTGGGTGATAAGAGGAGCTGTGCTGACATCTACCTGCACTTCTCAACAGCATTTGACTTAGTACCACATGACATTCCAATTAAAATATTAGAACTATGCAAAATTAATGTAGCACATAATAAATAGATTAAAATTGGCTCATGAGCTTCAAAAAAAAGGAATTGTAAATGAGGAATCATCGTCCATAGAGGGTATTTCTAGCTAAGTTCCATGGGGATCTTTTCTAGCGTAATACAAATCAGTGGTATTATTAATGGTTCAAAAATGAGGAAATCGGTGCCTGTAAAATTTGCAGAGGATACATTACTACTAAGAGTAAATAGTGATAAAGTTGGATCAGTATGACAGATCAATCTAGTTCATTTGGGAAGTGGGGCTTGTTTAACCAGCATAAATGTTAATGTAGCCAGATGCAAGGTCATGTGTTTGGGAACAAAGACGACAGTGCACACACAGAGAGCAGGGTACTTGCTTCCAGGGAAACGGTGACCCTGAAAGGAGTTAGAAGTCAGCTAATTGGCTGAACATCTCAGTGTAATGCTGTGACTGAAAACTAATGTGATCCTCAAATGAATAAGCAGAAAATTATTGAATAGGAGCAGGAAGACAGAGACTATGGCTCTACATAGTGATGTGCTCTCGCAGAGTCTTGACTGAGACCATTATGTGCATCCCTGAGCTGGAAGTTGAGCCTATCCTGTGGGAGGTGAAAACACTGCACAGCACAGCCTTCTGAATATGACATGCTGAAGTGAAGACACCAAAGGATGTTCTCTGCCACCCATAGATCTGTTTGAGTTGCAAGCTTTCTTGACACAGTATAAACTGTTTAAATGGTAGCATCCAAGTTGTTTCATGTTTTTGCTCTTATGTATCAGTCCCAGCTAGAGAGGAGCAAATAGAACTGTCCAGCACTGAATAGAATGCTGCTGAATTATGAAAGTGCTGAAATGTGACTTGATTCATATTCCAGAAACCTCAAGACCATGGCCTATTTCAAGGAGTGGGGAAGATCAAAAAGTGGATGGGGAATAAAACCATGCATTGGCTAAATAATTCATCATATTACCTTGCTAATCAGCTACCTGAGGGGATAACAAATGTATTGAGAGCCTTTTTCCTGCTCACTACTGACTTTACTGGTCAACACTTTCATTTAGATGCTAACATTTTTATTGAGTTTACAAATTAGATATTGAAGAAAACACTACAGATAGTGGCAGAACTCAAATGTGTTTCTGTATTTCCTGAAGTCTGTACCCTACTCAGTGTTTTGGAACCATATCTGCAAAATTGAGAAAAGGACACTTTCTAAAGATATGGGATTCTTCCCTCCCTCCCTTCTTTCTTCCCTCCTTCCCTCCTTCCTTCCTTCTCCCTCTCCTTTTCTTTCTTTTCTTCTCACACTAACTTCATCTCCTAAATTAAATAAGTGTCACTTTTAATTATTTTTAAATATTTAAGTACCCTTAATTTGATGTTGTATGTTTAGATTTAGGGCAATGCTGTTGAAGCCTAACCCCATGTGGAGAGCTTGGCACTGAGATGCTTGTGTTACTATGTATTGCAGAGACCTGGAGAATTTCTTTCTCTCTTACTGAATAGAAGATTTTGAATAACCATAGCAACAGTAAAACCTGCTGTGAAACTTACAGCATGAAGTGTTTCAGATATCTAGCTCTGGAGATCAAGGAGTTAGTGAAGGGTATCGCTTCTGTGTTGTTGTTCCCCCCTGTCCCATCACTCCCAGGTTAATACTGGAGAGATGAACATAAAAACAAGTGAACAGTTTCAGATGAATAGTTTGTACTGCAATTTTCTTCTGTTTTCTTTTTATCAGATTGCTCTTGCATTGGTTGTGGATTTTTTCTATGACTTATTTAAAAGAAATCAGTATGAAATATTTAATTTTTAATATTGGGTATTCAGAGCAAACTGCACAAATGCTTGAAGAAGTGTGTGTTTTGCAGGGAGCAAAATGGGACATACAGCTTATGTGGAATGATTTGCCTGGCTTAATTTGATCCTCTTTAGGGAGTTTCAGTGGGAATGTGATTGACCTGGTGAGGGGAAAAAAAATCACATGTATGCTAAGGTTACCAAAGATCAGCTAGGCTAGATATTCTTTTAGCCTACAGCAAACACAGAATGTTTCCGAGTAGCTGAAATGTTCTTGTCTATGGGGTAAGTTGAGCTCTGTTTCATTTGCCTTGAGCTGAGAGCTTGTATCTGAACAGCCACTGGGACTCAGGTGCTTTGTGGCAGCTTAAGTCTGAACTGACTCTGTGCCTAGGTCTTTAGGTTCAACTCTCAGGACTTTTAAAATTGGAGGTGGACTGGATACTAGAGTTGGAAAGTACCTTAGACGTTTTATTATGGTTATTTTTTCTCCCCAGCCAGCCTGCTTCATTCACCCTCACAGGTGAGGGAAGAGAGCAAGTTTTGCATTGTTCCACATTTGTGAATCCAAATTATGTCTGTTGTTAGCTTTACAGCTTTAGCAGAGTTTCTCAGGTGTAACATTTACATAATTAAATTCAGAAATAGTTTAGTTGGTTGTGTCCTAATAGAAATTCCTTCATTTTAAAATGTCTAATTTTGTATTCTGTACAGACTGAAGTCTTGGGGCAGGTACTACCTGCCTACCCTCCAAACAGGCAGAAACATACATAGACACATTCGGTGGCAACATCCTACTTGCTGAGGTTTAGTGCTGCCAACCATTTATATGCAGCCTCTGCAGGCTCCACATGCCTTTGCTTGATTCAATCTATAGTTTGTATAAACTCAGGTCTGCTAACAATGCCATGGCAGAAGTGCCAGAGTGGGTGCTGAGAAATGAAAACGCTTACTCATGATTATTAATATATTAGAAATCTTCCCTCACTGTAGCAAGTACAGCTTGCATTCAGTTGTTGTAACATCTTCCTTTCTGTCTGTATTCTGTGTAAAGGAAGCAAAGCATGTTACACCCCTGATGACAGACAGGTAGTCACTCCAATGGGCTGTTGGTCAACTGCTTCTGTAACCAGCAGCAGGAACTTTTTTAAAGCATCCCAGTAGCCAGTACAGATGGTTTTGAATGTGGGAAAGACTTGTATGCTATGAAATATGAAATGTTGGTGTACATATGCAAAGTGGAAGGACATGATTGACAGGCAAGAAGTAATGGGCATAAACTGAAACACAGAAATATCTTTCTGAACATCAGGAAACATTTCTTTACCATGAGGGTGACAAGTAAAGTTGTCCAGAGAGGCTGTGGACCCTCCCTCCTTGGAGATCTCCAAAAGCCATCTGGACGTGGTCCTGAGTAACCTGTTGTAGGTGGCCCTGCTTGAGCAGAACAGATGTTCAGGGTATCTCCAGAGGTCCTTTCCAACCTCAGCCAGTCTGTGATTCTCTGCTGATAAACCCATCATGGCCCCTAGTAGGTGACTCATTTAGAAGAAAATCTAAGAGTCTGGCATGTGTTTCTTGTGCTTGGAAGTCGCCATCACTGTTTGGAGGCAGGGACCAAAAAACAGTATTTGCAGTTGTATTTCAGCTTGCAAATATCTTTGCCTCTCTACATCTGTGCCCCAGGTATAGTAATATTTCCTTAACAGTGATGCTCTGAACTTCATCAGAGATCTGTGTGACGTGTTTGGAGATCTACAGATTATAGGCACTATGGGAATGATTGGTCTATATTATGTTTTGCCATGAGGTTTTCATGTTGGTGTAACTAGTGTGTGGGCATTCACTTAGAGACAGGAAGGTATTTCTTTTTTTTTTTTTTTTGCTTTTGGCATCATTTCCCAAAAAAAAAAAAAAAAAAAAAAAAGTGCACATGTGACAGAGCTGAAAAGCCTTTGCTATTCACAAAGCTATTAAAAGTAAATCCTTTTGCTGTGCTGAGAATTTTAATTGGAGTTGGATCTGCACAGTTCTTCCACAGATTTTAAAATGCTTATCTGTGTTTGTCTGTTTATGTGTTTATGCCCTTAGACTTCATCACCTAGTACTCACATGGCTCCAGGAAAAGAGGCTCGAAGCTCAGCACACCCCTTTCCTTGGCAGGATCACTGTGGCTGGGAAGGTCGGTGAGGATTTCATCTGCCACCAGAGAGCACTGTAACTATACGCTCCAGCCAGCCGGCCCAATTTCCAGGTCAGGTTCTACCTGATGCTGCCTGTTTCTTTCATCAGCTTTCCCTTAGAGCAAAAAGGTTCTTAAAGGAAACCCTGCATAGGACAGCCCTGTGCTTTTCCATGCTGCTTTTCCTCCACCCTTTTACTCTGTGAGTCCACACAGACAGGGCTGAGTCAGCACCCGCCCAAGTGCTAGGCAAGAAGGGACTCCACCTTGTCAAAGGGCAGCTGACCACTTCCACAGCCCACAGCCCCTTGTTTTAAGCTGGGTGTACAGCCTGAATGCATCTGTCTGCAGGCTGAAAAAAAAAAAAAAAAAAAAAAAAAAAGACACTGCTGTTATTCTGTTGTCTGCTACCCCTTGCTATCCCTTGCTGTTGCTCAAACACAAGAAGAAAGGGCAATGTAGCAGCTACCCTAAAGCAGGGAGTTCACTTTGCTCCCTCTCCTCTTCTACAAAATGTTTGTCTGTTTATTATTCAAAACAACGTTGTTTAAACTTAAAAAAAAAGTTCTCTATTTGTCATTAACTTGAAATCTTATTACTTCTGTTTCAGACCTGAAGGACTTGAGTGTTTTTTTTTTTCTACTTTTATTTGCACACAAACATAGCTTCACTTACATCCTTCAGGCAGCATGGCTGCAGCAAAGCTACCAATGCTTTGAGTCCTGGCATATCTAAGGAGCACAGCACTGCTCGCCTTCTGTGATCATTCCTGTGGTTAATATGCAGTTTCCTGACTGAAACCATTGCACCATGCAGGCTTAATAATTACTTTGAGATGGGACATCTCCCTTTTTAGGGATGGCAGAGAACTTTGTAGATGGTACATGTTCCTGGCCGAGAAATAACGTATCTGCAGATGTGTAGACAGCCTTTAGGTATTTCCTTCTTGAAAGGCTATAACACCAACATATATTAATCCTTAGTTTTGTGCATAATAGTTGTGGGCTATTCATCACTGGATTAAAGGAGATCCTATAAACACTGCACCAGAATGTTGTTGTTTTCTGTGCAAGTTTTTGACTATTTCTCTTTGTTACAGGCAGTGTCAGAGGGCTTCTTCCATCTTCTCAGTAGCAGGGTAGCAAGGGATTGGAGTATATGGATTCCTTGGTTCTCATCCCTGGGTTTAAAGTGTATGTGGGAATAAGGCAGAGGGGTAAGCTGGCTCATTATATCCTCCTTTTTCTGCAGTAACTCTAGTGCTGTGTCTGAGCAATGCTGGCTCAGCTTCTCAAAGCAGTGACCTTCTGCCCTGTGGAGATGAGCTGTTGTCAGAGCTATTGTTTTAGAGTCAGTACACATTCAGGCAGCAGCTCTAATAGCTTGGGTACAGTAACACCACAGTAGGGGATGCAGCTCAAATGGATGGAAACAGGCATTACATAGCATCTTTCAGGTTGCAGAAGGTAGAAGTGGTCATTTATGTGACATTTTGACACCCCAATGTCTGAGCATATGCTGCTCATTCAGTAATACATGGGTTAAAATAGACAGCCTATGCTGGGATAAAAGTCACATCCTGGGTCAAATGGAAGAGAATTTTCCCTTAAATTTAAGTCCAGAGAGTTGAGACAGCATCCCTGTTTCCTACAGCCATCTCTTTCATGTAACTCTAGGCCCAAATCCTGTTTAATTTATAGGCTCTGACAAGATCTTTG
Source organism: Oxyura jamaicensis (assembly GCF_011077185.1). NCBI lineage: Eukaryota > Metazoa > Chordata > Aves > Anseriformes > Anatidae > Oxyura > Oxyura jamaicensis. Next base: position 34,356,008 of record NC_048897.1, read on the forward strand.
AGCAAGAATGATAGCATGGTTGCAGAGCACAGGCTATCGTTTAGTATCTAAAGTGCCAATTTTCTGACAAAGTGTGTAATCTAATACAGTGTTGTATCATGTCTGTGTTTGATAGGGAACCTCTGTGAGTCACCTCAGATTAGGAAGGGGAGAGTTTAAGATGTTATATGGGTAATGACAAGGAGAAAAGCAAATAATTCAGGCACAAATCTCCATTCTCTCCCCCAACAGAGATTAAACAAGACAGGAAAGCACAATCTGCCTGAAATCTGACATGTATTTTTACCCTGTCTGATATCAATTTATAGTTCCCTCTGTTCCGCAGGGCTGAGAGTACTTCACAAACAGGTGCTCGGACACATAGCCCCCAAAAGTGTTTTGGGGGCAATTCTTTTAAAACTTCTGCAGAGTGCCTTGCTGCCAGGGTTGAACATAGCTTCATCCAAATCTCAAGCTGCAGAAAGGGTTTTAGTATTACACCATGAAGATACCACGAGGGAGATTTCTTCTACTGGCTAAGCTAGGGTCTTGCTAGCTGTGATGACAAAAAGGCATATTGCAAAAAGATATGAAAAATGCTTTCTGATTCACTGCAGGCTGAGTCCCAAACCTGATGAAAGAGCTACTGCAGGACCTGATAACTCTTGAAGAAGTTCTGTTGGATGATGAGGGAGAGGGGGGGAGGCTGAGATATACTCAATTTACTTGTATGTGTAACTTGAATGTTTAAAATGGGAGTCTTGGTTTTCTTTATAGTCAAAGTACTGCACAAAGCACCTGCTGATGAGACACAAAGCCCATGGTCAGATCAAGTGGAGCTGACATGGATCTGTATCTAGACTTGAAGAAGAAGGATGAAGGACCCCACATTTCCAGCAGCAGAGCTAAAAGGCAAGAGCCAGTTTTATTTTCTCTCTTTTGGAAGCACAGTCATATTGGAAATTCCTCCTAGATAAGCAGCAGGCAGGCCACAAGATACTGTTTTGGTTGCTTCTATATTAAATCCTTTTTTTTTTTTTTTTTTTTTCCTCCTGAATTATGAGAAGGAGTTACAAAATCTTCACTGTGAATTGAGACATTTTATTCCAAAAGCATGATAATTTCCATACACAATTACCTTCACTTTCAAGCTACCTCCATGAAGAATAACCACTGAGTTGTAGAGTCTCAAGACTGACAGAAGATACACAGTTTCTCATTCTAACAAGCTGGTACATCCTCCAATTACTGTCTCTAATTCATATGACACATTGTTCTGTTATACAAAGCATCCCTGTGCAACAGGGTACAGAACATAGATTCAGATTTCTGATGCCTGAAGAGGAGAGAACAATTGGGATTCTGATTCTGCTGCTTGTTGAAAACTTGCAAGAGGCAAAATATTGACTGAAAGGATTTTTCAAACCCTCCACTAACTCAGAATCATTGTGATGGAGAAGAAACTTCATGAGAAATTTCATGAGGTAATGAGATAACACAAGAAAAAAATTAGTTACTTGTTTTCCTTTTTTTTTTTTTTGTTCCTTTTGACTTACTTAGGCTTTGAAATCAAAACACATTTAAGACATGATTCCTATGCATTAAAATAAATTCCTTCTTCTCCCTTGCCTCCACTCTGTTTTTAAGGGGACGGTAGGACACTTTATCTTGTCACTATCCCACCTATAGCCTATATCTGTATTTAGATGATAGCTGGTAGACTTGTGTGATGATCAGCACTAGATGAAAGCCAATTGCATTTTTTTCAGTCTTCCAGCAGTAAATATTAAATCCTTGATGATTTCAAATTTAAAAGATGACAGAAATGCTGACTGATTGATGGTAAATACCAGAAAGAAGAGGACAGTCATGAGAAGCAGTCTGGATTATCTGGTCAGTACCATTCCCAAGAGAGAAAAACTTCAAATAAACTAAGTCAGTGCTCTATCTCTAGGAAACAATGCATGCAGAGGTTACAGAATCAGGACGTATTCCCAGGAAGGTAGTGACACAGGCAAAGACACATGGCTTAAGAGTTGAAAAGCAATGTGACATGAGACTCCCAGAACACTCTTGGGAGGAGAGGGGGAGGGCTCAGACCCTGGAAATGTGAGAAGGGGTAGCAAGTAGGATTAGGGAAGGATTTACTCTGTACACAGTGTAGTGAGAGCCAATACCAGAGTATTGAGTCTAGCCAGAGCGTCTATGTTTTAAAGAGAACATTGAAAAATAACTGAAGTGCTGGAGAAAAACCTTATATCAAGAGACTTAAGAGCTCATTCTCTTTAGTTTTTCCTAAAGGATTGACTTGATTGCAGCTTGCAAGTACCTTCATGAGAAGAAAGTGCCTGGTGGTAAAGGGTTCTTTAATCTAGTGGAAAAAAAAGCATAATGAGAGTCAGAAAGCATTAACTGAAGCCAGAAGAGAAAGGGGAAAAAAAGGCAAAAATTTGAGCAGTAAGAAAAAATAACTCCCATAAAAAATAACCAAGGACAGCGGTGGATTTTATTTTATTTTTTATTTTATTTTTCAAAAGCAAGACTATATTCCATTCTGGAACAAATCTTTAATGAAAATATGCTTTAGTTAAGAGAAGCTGTTGGAATTTATTTCAGACCAAAATAAAACGATAAGTAGTAAAGGGTATTTGCTTTACCAGAAACTAAACATCTTGGGAGAAATAGAACAGCCAGGTTTCTGTTTTGATGGGAGCTGTTTTGGTTAAAACACAAAAGAGTTGTCATATATACTGTTTAGCTCAAAGTCCACTTTTTCTTTCCTCTTAACTATTTACTGAAAGGAATGAAACCCTAAAGGGTTGAATAATCTAAAGATGTTTCCATCTCCCATATTTAAAGTGTTCTGGTTGTCTCAAACAAGATGCAACATGATTCTTTTGCATTCTCTGATTTCTAATGCTACCCAGCTGCATCCTTCATACTTAAGCAAACTCATTTTACTAACTGACTGGTCCTGCTTTGTTTCTGATTTGTGGCTGGGGGCAAATCACTAGTATCCAGTGACTGATAATTCTAAACAATATGCTCCATTTTCAGTAATGAACATGGATGCTCCAAAAACTTTGATTGCACTTCCTCTTTTTCTCTGTTCTGAATTCAGATGGTTGTGTTGCACTGGATCCTAGAAAACATTTACTTGCAAGATCTGTAATATTTTTCTGTTCTTAGTGGATCATTGGTAATGTTAGTGAACGTGGTAATCATTCTAGTTTCAGCTTGTATCACAATGTGAACATTTAAAACTAAAAATAAACCATGTAAGGAAGATACTCAACAAATGCTGTCATTAATCACATTCTAAACAAAACTGAGTTGTCTGCAGGGATATTTTTATCTTTATTGAAAGATATTCCACTGCTTTTATTGCAATTTCTATGTTTCTTGTTCTGATTACTGAGATAAAAAGATGAAAGTAGTGCATTTGTCTTTGACCAAAAATATTGATGTACTTTTTAGGGATAATGCTCAATTTATTATGTAACTGGATTTTAACATGACTGTATTTGCAGGTCATGCTGTTTCCATAGCAGGAGTTTGCCTGCTTTCTCTGATCTAAGATAGAGCTGGAAGTTCAACCAAACAACCCACCCTGAAGCTGTGCTTGTAATGTTCTACTGCTTCTGACAAACCAGACCAGCTGGCTAATTAATTAAGGATGAGCTAGTTGGTGATGTGCACCTGGAAGTCATTAGTTACCTGAAGGTTACCTATTCATTAGTTTTGCTGTGGAATTTGGAGGTTATTTGTTGCTTTACATTTGTTTCCCTAGATCTCTGTTGGTAAAGTTCAAAGAAAGTGACCTCTGAGGATCTCAAACATCATTTTTCTCTTCTGGCCAGGTGCAAATAGTTGTATTTGCTGGTAATAGGAGTGCAAGTTAGAAGTTGACAGGGAGTGAAAGTGGAGAAAGCATCTTGGGTCACTGTGTGTGATTAAATATCTTCTTCAAAATAACTTATTTTGTGGAAATCAAAACAATAATAATACAATCAAATTATCTATGAAGGTTATGTTCTTTTAGGTAATTCCAAAGTTGGAATGGAAAGGTTTATGGCATGATACTTTATACACTTTTTGGTCTTTCTCTCAGAGAGCTACTCCCAGGCTGTCAGCTTCTGAGCTTTTTTAGTGTACCTGTTATGCCTTATGGTTATCCACACAGTAAGGTCTGATATGTTACCTCATCACAGTTTAGGGCTGAGAAATTATGACACCAATACACAGCTGATCTGATACAAATCTTCCATTCATCAGAAAATGCTTATTCTTTTCGATATGAGTTCTCATAGAAAGTTATCTGATTCATTGAAATTTCACAGGTCTAAAATGATATTTATAATTACAAATAAGTTTGAGAAGAAGTCACTTCAGAATAATATGGCAGAAATGAGCATGGGTATACAAGAAGAATGATCAGACTATATGTAGCGCAAATGTAAAAAATTTTTGTTAGAGTAGGTTGTTTTTTTCTGTAGTGATAATGTTGTTGCTGGATTCAAATAATGGGAATCTGTTTTAGGATCAACGATTTCTGAGCTGCATTGCACAGTATAAGAAATTAAGCAGACAATTTTAAAGGTATTTATCATAGATCAATGATCTATGATAAGTCATAGAGGTCAACAGAAATCCTTTCCCTCTGTTCCGTTCTAGTCCAGCACAATTCTGTGCATTAATATGTTGAATTGAATTAGCTAATCTGTGTTGGAATTTAAGCTCATGATTTAGTGCAGCTGAACAAGGTCCTACAAATTATCTGAGCCATGGTAACTCTTGCTTTTAGTCTGTGTCAAATCAGAGATCATTTAGCTTTGCCCACCATGAAACTATTGGTAATACAATGCAAATGTGCTGCTACAGTGAACAATCTATTTTAGAGGCAGATTATAGGATCCTCTCCTCTCCAACAGCATTTTTGTCCCCCCGCCCCCCCCCCCTTTTTTTTCTTTTACAGAACCGACTTCAAAGGTCTTGTGTTAGTCTCTGCTACCATCTGTTCTTCTGTTACAACACCACAAAACATCAAAAAGATATATTATTTTTAAAGTCATTGCCAATTTCACTGAAAGAAGAGAAGTGCATGAAAAAGAGCAGAACAGAATAATTGAGAAAGGTGCAGGAGGGAGTGTTGCAAAATGATGGAGAAGCTTTTATGTTTGCTGACAAATTTTAAATGAAGGCTCAGATATGCCTTTCTGAGTAGGTGGCAGTGTTTCTCCCCCCCCCATCTGACTCTAGGTTTCACTTTGCTGGAGTCACAAAACACATTCCTTGGGTGCAGAGTGAGAAGACTCAGAAAGATGGAGAGTAATAGCACACATGTAAGACCAGATACTTTAGGGTGACAACAGTTTAATATTCCCCAACAGGCAGATCATTATCTTTTGTATTCTTAATAACAGGAAGGGAAGAGAGATTCTGATCATGAAATGCAAAGACTCTTCTGCCAGTTACAACTGAAATATCTGGTTTTGTTGTTGCTTTTCACTTTTATCCTCCTAGAAGACAGAAGAAATGAGACAGACATGACACCCATGACAAGTACTGGATAGAGACACAACAAGTTGGCTGCATCCATTTTTTGTAAAAGTCTGTTCCAATTGGCCCCCTGCAAGTAGCAAATAATGAGAGGCTGCACACAGGAGAATTTAAAATCAGTGCATACAAACAGGAAAACTCCATGTGAAGCTCCCTGGGGAGATGTTAACTTCGGATGCTATAGATCTATCTGTGTGTCATATCAAATTATGTACATGCCATATGATGATGAAGATAAAGGTTTATGGTCTTACAAGAAAATAAGTCTTTAAGAAGGATTTGAATGGTGTTTGATGAAGGCACAGAGCTTTGGGAATGAATAATTAATTATTTGGATATTAAAGCCAAGCTGTGTTGATAACAGTGGGTTAAAGAAGTAAGGGGCTGCTGACAGCAGCATCATTTAGAAAATGAGGATTAAATGTGCAATAGCTTTGCTAAACTTTGAAGGCAGAGATGACAGAGTGGAGATGGTCAGACACAATTCCTCCATTTCTGTTGGTTTAGAGATTCTAAAAAAAAAAAGAAAAAAAGAATGCCCAAAGCCTTCATATAAGGATTTTGCAACCTCTACTTCTTGTTTTGACTGCTATTTGCAGAAGAAAGAAAAGAAAAAAAGCAAGTTCACTTACTTTTGTGTATGAAGGTGAAGGCCTGTGAAAATTCAATGTGAAGTTTAGGAAGAACTCTTAATGGTAAGATTTACTGGGACTGTGAAATTTCCCCAAATGATTCACCAGCAGCCCCATCACTTGGCCCATTTAAAACTGATCTTCCTAATACAGTAGGGAGTCTTGTATAGGGACCAATCCTGCTAGAGCATAGAAGCTGTGATGCACCGGCAGCCCTAACGCATATTCCCTATTTTTAGTGTCTCCTAACCTGCTAAAGCCCTGTGCGTAGCCCAGTTGGTTTGTGAAGAAGGTTTGAGTAATTTATTTTTCTGGCCTAACTAGTCTGGCCACTTTTAGTGATCTGCCATTTCATTTCCTAAAAGCAGCTTCATTCTGACAGTTGTAATCCATGGATTTCTTTAGTATCCTCTTGCTCCACAGTTAATGCATCAAGAGGATATATAGACTTCCGGCACAGCTGGAAAAGAATAGTCCATTACAATTTCTGTCTCTTTGACGTTGTGAGAAATTATGTAAAGAGCCCTAGGATTCTTATTCCTGTTGCCAGCAGCCTACAAGAGAGCTTAGACAGGGAGTAGGAAAGTTATGATTTGTAGTGCCATGCTATGCCAAAAGAGGTAGGAAGCAACATTCACTCACACTTATACTTGGTCCAAAAGTTGAAAAGGGAGAACTGGGTCATTATTTGCAAACCATTTTTGTTACAAGCCTCAAGTAGCTGCTTGTGCTTCAGGTTAGGTTTGGAAGAAATAAATGAATTCCCAGAGAGCTGGACCTTGTAAGAAGAGAGATTTCCTCTCCTGTTATGTCCTGACTAGGATCTGGCTAGTAATGTTCCTGCTTATTTCACTCAGTGCAAAAATGTAAATGTCAGCAAGGCTTTCATAACAAGGAATGTACTCACTCCACAGCAATGCAGTATGCCAAAATGGTTTGCATATCACAGTGATAAGCATGTTAGAAAATGAGATTGAGAGGCTGTTAAATGCAGTGCCAGTCAAGGCAGCTGGGTCACAAGTGTTGTGATGGTTTTGCTCGGGTGGGTGACCGAGCTCCACCACAACTGCTCTCTCACTCCCCCTCCTCAAAGAGGAACAGGGAGAAAATACGATGAAAGGGGCTCAAGGGTTGAGATAAGGACAAGGAGATCGCGCAGTAATTATTGTGATGGGCAAAACAGACTCAGCATAGGGAGATAGTAAGGTTTATTGCCTATTACTAACGAGCTAGAGAAGTGAGAAACAAAGGAAAGAAACCAAAAGCACCTTCCCCCCCATCCACCCTCTTCCATCTCCTCCCCCCAGCTTACCATTCTGGGAGGAGGGATGGACCACTAATAAGAAGCCTTGATTTAGCATTGCTTCAGACTACATGACCCAGAGGACACCCAGATGCTTCACATAAGGTGAATCAAATCTGTAAATGAAACTATTGAACTCAAGATGACTGTCATGATGTTTTATGCCTTATAATTGGACTCTATTTTCCATAACATAAATACAGGAGAATGACTATTAAGAGATCACTAGCTAAAGTACATGGAGTCTGTCAAGCAAGTTGTGTTCTTTAAAGGTGCTGAGGGTCTACTGTGCTGGCATTTTTCCTTCAGTTTGCATTATCACTTTGAAGATGAATTTTAGTACTTTTTATTGGTAGGGCATTGAGTCTTGGCTGCAAGAAAGAGGGTCAGCATAGCCAGAAGCTGTGAAAATCAATTTTGACTTAACATCAACCCTGTTGCTTTAGCTTTGGGACTCTGCTGTTCCAGACACACATTTGTGGCAGATTGACTGGGGGGTTGTGAAGCAATTACAAGAGCACTTGGACGCTTGGCCAAAGCTGCCAAACTCTCATTACTTTCCGTCAAAGTCAGAAACCCCAGGTGGGTTGCCACAGGCTTGCAGGCTTGTGGCTTGTCTCACATACTTCTCCATGTCCAGTATCTGCATTCCAATATGTTTGTACAAGACAAAAGCTCATTAAATACCATGTTGATTTTATTTCTTTTATTGCTGGAATTACCAACAGTATGTACTGACAGTAACAACATTTCCAAGCCTGTACAGAGGCTAACATTTAATGTTTCTGTGAGTTTCTGTTGAATATATACAGTGATTATCCAGAGACATCTTGAAGAATTGTTTTTGGAGAATTACATGAAAGCAAGCTGGCAGGTACCATAATGAATTGGCAAGTGTTTATATGCCTACCCTACATCACATGTGCCCTCCACGGCTAACAGCTGCTTGTGATCCTCCGTGTACATACAGACAACTGCAGCACAGCGATATTTGCTTGAAGGCTGCTGCTACAAGAAATTTCCAGTGGACAAGATGTACAAGAATGATAAAGGGAAGCTTTGAGTAGGCTTGAGCTTTCCAGGGAGCCCACTGTCATTTATCTTATGAGAAGAGAACATGCAGATATTTGGAAAATTACTTTCTGAAAGACATTTTTAGCAATATTTACCCCATGCGTTAGGCATATGTGACTAAGTAGTTTCCCTACTGACATACAAAACAGTGCCTGCCTCTCTCTGCCACCATGCCCCGTGTGCACCTCTGTCTCCCACAGATACTTCACTATGAGTGTTGCCGTGAGGAGAGCTCTAATGTTTTTATGAGCTGAGGGATAATGAGAATGGACTAAGGCATTAATGTATCTGAGGCAGATGATCATCTCCTGCTGCTACATAACAGCCAAAGCATTTATTGTCAGAACAGCAGACACTGATCCTCTGACAGTGCTGTATTATGATGTTATCCCAAATGACTGAGATAATTCCATCTGATGAATGTGGGTACATTAGAGTGACAGTTGCCCTGTGTCTTACCTCTTTTTTTCTTCCTTGAGAAAGTAGTGTTAATTCTCAAAAATACTGTATTTGCTTACATAACAGTATTGGTTCACTGCAAACAGATTTTGACCTTAAATTCTGAATGTATTGTGCATCTCTATTCTCAGTCTTGATAGCAGCCCAAGAGTAAGTCTGTGATTTGCACACTGTGGCTGTACATGCAAATAACAAAGAGATACAGGATATAAAACCTGGATTAGGAAGATTTTACCATCCACTTTAAAAGTTCCTAGTGCTAAAGCTTGGTTTACTTACATGTGTCTGCCAATGTGTGGCATGTACCTCTGAGTGCCTTACTCATACCCTGAACAATGCAACCTTCCCTCTTTAAGACACTTTTTTTGGCACCTTACTTGAGAGCAAAAATACTCTACAAGCAAGATATACAGAAATATTTATGGATAACACACATAAGAGATAGATAGGGTTTACAGAGGTACTAGGATAAATGTCAGCATGCTCTCCACCCTGAGAAAGCACCTTTCCTGTCCAAGCAGACATCAGTCTTCAGAAGGGTCGGGTCCTGTGGCTCCCTGAAGCCAGTCCTCTGTGTTGATGAGGTGCTATTTCCCTCTTATTTTCCCTAAGGATTTTATAACTTTCCATTTTGGTGGTTTTCTTCTTGAATCTCTGAACTACCTGCAGTCCATGTCTCAACAATCCCACTTCTGTCTGTAATTTTAGCTTTCTTATTCTGCAGGGCTCTGTTTTACAGGCTTTCTCATGGCTGTTTTTCAGAGGTTGCTGAGAAGTCCAAGCCACGGTGACACAGACCATGTCAGATCAGAACTGGGCCTTGAATCCTTGGAGCACAGAACTGAGCCATAGAGGAAGCAAGGCTACATAGGGAGTAGGCTATAGCAGGGGTGGTCCACAAATGCCAGGATCCACATATTATGGCAGTTCTTCATTTTATCAAATCACAGTTTGTGCACAGTCTGCCAAACCTGACAGAAGTGGGCAGCTGGGAGATTCCGTGAGATACTGCATATACCAACTGATGCTGTGCATAATTCCGTACATTGGTTTAATCTGCAGATCATGATCAGTTGTTCCCCTCTGATGCACTGGGAAGGGACGACACTTCCAAAGGAACCTCTAGCATGGAAAAAGACAGAATATGCACCTGCAGCTGTCAAGGTGACATCTGCCAACCCTGGTTAGTAGAGTTTACAATAACATTTAACACACATATTTGGTAAAAGAGGTACTTCCCATTCATGGATATCTGGTAAGAGGATGTCCCTAACATGGATTCTCTAAAATTGCCAGGGATGTAAATGAGACCTAATCTCTTTGCCCACCTTGGCACTCCAATTCATTCTCACAGGTGAACATGGAAGGGAAACTCAATAATGTAAGGGATGCTCTGGAGGATTATTCTGTGGAAATCACCTGATTATCAGCAGAGTATAGCCCTTGTATATAGAGAAATGATTCTTTTGAAAACGTTTAATCTTGATGTTGATTTCATATAAGACTCTACCACCAGACTGACAAAATCTGGTCTACCATCTCCCTACCTCCCTTCTTTCTCTTAATAGCCCAAAGGCCTCCATTTTCTGACCACCATCTCCAGTGTTCCTGATGCACAAATATAACTCTTCATAGTGGCTCACTTGTGAGTGCAGGGGGAAGGACATTGGCTTGAAAATATTGGCCCAAGTCAGGTCCCTGGAAAGCCATGAGAACAGATTAGGGCAGTGGTGAAGTTGGCAGCTCTCCTGGTGATGAGTACACCAGGTTGGTTTGGTTCTGTATCACACAATACATCTAACTGCCAGCAGAGATCCAGGTCTTATTGGTCAGGGTTCTTGTGAGTGCTTGCAAACAGGGTGTGGGGAGAGATTTGATGTTCTAGTACATAGAAAGGGGCAGATGATTGTGCCTATGCTAGATTTGTTACTCTTTCATTAGACTAAGTTCCAGGGTGGCAGTGGTGTTTCTTCCTATTACTAGAGAAATGTGAAGATACATACTGCAATCAGTTTGTGAGCCATTCACATCCTGTGGTGATTTGGGTCTGAAGCATCTCATTAGGGTACCTGCCATTCATGGCTACTGTATGAATGTGTTTAAGAACCACAGTATTCCTGCAAAAGCAGAGAGAAGTGTTGTATATATGCACATTTTATAACTGATTTAATAGCGAACACCCGGAAAGATGGGCTGCTGAGATAAAGGTGAAAGCCTTGCACTTCCCAGTCACTTGTAGCAAGAAGACTGTATGTTACCTGCTATTGTTTGACCATCTCACTTGAAAAAAGGGATCCTCTAGGAGGCTTTTGCTACTGCGTCATTACTGTTGGCAGGTGACACTCAGTTTATATGCAAGCCAAAGTGTGACGTTACTCAGTGTAGGGGACCACCTACCAATTTCACAGCCAAGCCAAAAATCTAATGGAAAGCAGGCTTTGTAGTAAAATCTCTGACACCTTGTACAGACAAGTGTTGCTGGAACACCTGGAGAGCAACTTTCTCTCACATAATTTTGCTTGTCTTGTTCAACTGGAAGCAAGAAGGGATGAAGATCACATCTGAGCTTCGTACTTGTAAGTGAAGGTGGAATTTAAAGTCACCTGTCTTGATGGAACTCACTAGCACTTTGGCTGTTATTCAAGGAGCCTTGTTAGTTACTTGATGGTGCATGGGCCAAAAGAGAGTCAAGCTCCCTTTCTCAGAGCTGTGTTGCTTCTTCAATGTTTTTTTTTGCCATCTTCATCAGTCTGGAGGCAAAAAGGCATGGTGTGGTTAAAAGGCATGCATTTAAACAGATGTGCTGAACAAAATGACCCCCATTTTTATGTTTTAGAACTATGTTCTTGGTGTTTAAAATGGAAAAGGCAGTGGCCTTAGCTCAGCAATGAAAGACTGAATACATAGGCTTGAAGATACCTGTGCCTTAGATTCATACCCTGAACATTTAACAGGGTTAACTCAGGCCCTCTTCCCTTCCAGCTTGGACTTGTTGAGCTTAGGGTAATGTGGGACTTTGAAGTATGAGGTGGTTTGCAGATACATGTTGTAAATGACATCTGAGGTCAGTGTGTGTAATAGTCTTCCTTGGTATGTTTGGCCCAGGGTATGCTTTCCTGCTTCCCACTGCTGTGTTTATCTTACACTTTATGGCCTGATTTGTCTGTCCCAGATTTCCACCTTCCATTACAGGACTTTTTCTCTCCCTTTATGGTATTTCAAACTTTTTTTTTTTTTTCAGTACAGCAAACAGTTTGTTCCCCCCTCTGTCCTTCAAATAAAGTTTTCTTTGGCAATCCTTGTCAGGATAAATTCAATAACTGTTTAACTCAGAAGGATCCCCGAGGAGGAAGCCCAGAGTCAAATGCTACAATTATTCACATTTTGGTGAGAGGAATCAGACTTCTCAGGAATCATTTCAAACAAAGCAGTAACAGTTTATTCCTGCTGGGTGGAAGCAGGAAGTGTGCTGGAGGGAACCGGACGGCCTCCTGAGCACCATCAGGAAGCATAAAATGGATGGGCAAGGAGAGGAAGAGAGAGAGGCATTAAAGAAGAAAAATGTCTCATTTCCTCCCTCAAACTAATTGGAAAAATGTGTTAGTGGTTGTGGAAATGGTAATTTCTCAAGGTGGTAATAGCTGCAGCCTGTCCTGGAGTGGGATTGGCCACGATTTAGACAGACCTCCACCCAGGATGGCTGCATTTAGTGCAAATGATGGCAGCTTTGCTTATAATATAAATGTAAACATACATACATATAAACACACCTACATATACATATGTAAGGTTTCTTTCTATTCAGGATCTACATATCATTTCTAGTACTTGCATATGCATATATTTGAAGAGTAAGAATAACAAAATGTAGAAGAACATCAGCTTGTTTGTTTGTTTTGAAACTCTCCTTTAATTCGCTGCCCGTTCTCTGTTCTCATACCCACTTGAGGATTAAATCTTACTCCATGAGAGCATAGGGAGGCATGGAGGTAGAACAAAATCAACATGACCATATTAGTCACAGTATTTTAGGATAATAGAAAATGGAACTGCTTATAAATATTGATGCAATTTCTGGGCAAAAAATGGAAATCAAGGGATTTCCTTCGACATATCAAGGTATGCTCACATCACGCGCCCTCTGTAATCTTACTGCAATGTTGTTAAACCACCTTGCATTTACTTCATAAAGAGCACCAGCCTAAATTCAGGTGTCACTCACCTGGGCCACTCTAATTCCACTATTTAGGTGAAATCTCTTAATAGACTCTATGACATTGAAAAATGTGCATCATAACTCCTCTATGTCATGGCCTCTAGCTCTGAAATATCACCTTCCTCAGGCCAGGGGAGTCCCAGGGCAAGAGTCAGCTTGTGATGATGGTGACTTAAACGGGTTTCCGTAACACTGGGAGAGCTTTCTGCTCATAAGCATTTTCCTTTATGCTTCCTCAGTGTCACAGGTCTCTTGCACAGGACAGGAGGATAAGAGGGATGCAGGACTTGAATGTTCTTGGCCACTGCACTACATGGGAAAAACAACTCTCAAATTCTTATATAGAATTTCTTATAAAAGCTTGAATAAAAAGTGTTCAATTCCACACCTCTCCAATTATATTTTCTGAGCAGCTGAGGATAAAAGCAAAATGTACAACCCAAATGCAATGCGCAGATTCTCTTTTGAATAAAGGTATTGGCACCTGCAGCCATTTCAGCAATCAGATTTGAAATATTCAGCCACTCCAGAAGTACTGATTCATATTCTGTCATCATTTTCTTGGCTTTTCATCCTCCTGAGACAGATAAATGAATCTCTGTGCAGTTTTCTGTGTATGCATGTCTTTTAGGTGTAACCTTTTAAACAGGGATATGGATGAACTAAATGGAACTAGATGATTTTTAAGGTCCCTTCCAACCCAAGCTATTCTGTGATTCTCTGATTCTATGATTGAGTGAAACCATTAAATTAAAACTGAGTTGTGGGTCATGTCATACACCCAGGAATGTTAATATGAGAAGAGAATCTAAAAGTACAGATCTTGTAGAGGTTTGACAGAGGCAGCAATATACTGAAAAATCACCTACCTAGATTCTTAGCATAGCTTTGGTTTTATTAAGTACAGAAAAGACATGTTAAGGAGAGATCAAACAGTAACTGTCTGTTGCAAAGTTCCCAACTGCACTCAGAAGTCAGCAACATTTTAACACCTCTGAGCACAGCCCCTTCGAAGCTGAACATACGTGCAAGTAAGAGAACGCTTTGCAGCAATGCATCACTTTCCACTTCCTTCATTCTCTTGTAAATGTAAGTACATGGACCTCAGTTTGGAGCATATTCAAAAGGATAACAAGTCCTTCAAATATCCATAGAGAAGCTATATAGTGTAGCACTGTATAATGAGAATATCGAAGAAAAGCCAGAAAGGAGTGTGAATAGCTCTGCAGCTTGGGAATTAGCAAACTGAAACAAGGAGATTTCATTTCCAGGCCCCAGTGGTTATTTCATCCAGTCTAGAGCGGATTCAGAGATGGAGGTTGAGCTCTTCTAGAATCCAGGGTTTTATTAACTTTGAAGGGCATGGGAGCTATCTTCAAGCCTTTAACTGAAATCAGCAGAGCATTGCTTCAACTTTGCATCTGAGTACCATAGGTCAATAATTTGTCAGCCACTGGAACTATTTGTCTGGGCTGTGCACATTTCAAGGGTTATCTTGAGCAAGATCTAAACAAGATGAATCATCTTTGTGGTACCAACTTCTTTTTATCTGATACCTCTTTTCTACTCTTTCTCTAAATGTATTGTGTCCTTCCTGTTCTTCCTGTTCTCAGTGTTGGATATCATTTATGCAGCTTTATATTTTGTATTTGCTCACATACGATGTCAATGTTTCCTATGCTTTTGTTCCCTGGAACTCATGGGCCAGGTCTTCTCTTCTACAGATAGCAGCAATGAGATCTCTCTGCTGTCACCCCAGGTCAGCCAGGCAGTATCCAGACAGTTTGGGGATATCTGGGAGAGTTTGACCTTTGTATATTTTTGGGCAAGCTGTACAGTTACTCTCTGCAAGCTGCACAATTACTCTTTGCTCTCTGAAGCAGCTGTGTGGATGGTAAATGCGATGAGTAGGATGAACAGACAGGTGGAGAGATGTCTTTGAGAGTATCAGAGAGAGGATGAGAGACATTTACTTTTACAAGTTTTTCTTTCTTTCTGTGAATCACCCACCTGGGCTCCCTCATAGAGACCTCACTTCTGCTTTTCACATGTGCTGATCTTTTTTTCTAATGCAGTGATTTTGTTAGTGTGAAAATACTCTTTCTCTATGGAAGAATATATCCAGTATAACAAAATAATAATAATAAAAGAGGAGGTCAGAAAGGAGGAGGGATACCAGTGCTAATTGTTTTTTGTTTTGTTTTGTTTGCTTGTGCTTTATTTTTCCTTTTTTTTTTTTTTTTTTTCTGTTGTTGTTTTGTTTTGTTTTGGTTTGGTTTCCCTTAGCAGATGCTTGAAAGCTGCTTGTTAATTCTACTGGAGTTTTGCAACAAGCCCAGGTTTCCTGGTCAGACTGCTTTGTGTATGCTGTTTAACACACACGGTATGGCTCTGCCTACTAGTCATGGTGTACATGCACAGAATGACACTCTGCTTCTGCTTAAGGGCAAAGTTTGGGGAGTGGGAAGTGTGGGGAACTGGAATTATTCAAGCGCATATGACATTTTGCATTTTATTTGGTGTTATTTTAATTTTCTCTCACCTATTACATTGCAGAACAACGGAAAATATCAAAACCTCCCCTGAGGTGCCCGTCTTTCTGATAGAGATGAAACATAGCATATACATTTAAGCAATAAAAATAAAAGTATGTATCTTTTAATTTTAATCTCAGGTAGTACTTGTTCTGAGAAAAGAAGTGAGGATAATGATTAGGGGAAAGAGCACGGTTGATTTACTTATGCTATCACTGACTTAAGTTAGCGTGGATGAAATATGGCAATTTGTTTCTCAAATCACTCATATCATAACTTTCTGTTTTTCTTTCTTTACCAAATTAAAATCCAGCACATGTACAAAATGCTTCTGTCTTGCACAAAACTGAATTCAAATGCAGCTGGCGAGATATCAGTGCATTACTTATCTGTCTGTGAAAAGTAGCAGAGGCTCTGAAATGCTCTCTGTGTTTAAGAGGGCAAAGTGCTAAAAGAAAAATCAGTCAAATTCTCAGATTCATTATGACCCATAAGCTGCCTGCCAGAAATGAAACACCCGGTAGAAGTCAGCAGTGTGTGTGTGTGTGATAGGAGTCAGAAGTGCATTTCTGTGTATACAAGTGGGGGAAGGAAAGAAGAAGATGAAATTTCAGTCATGACTTCCCCTCTATTACCAGGCAGAGAGGTTACATGTTGCCAGGTGAGAGGTAGAAAGAACAATCCTATATGCAGGGTAGAATCTGATTTCTTTAATCTTGAATGGTGTTTTTCTTATTGTATTTCAATGTTTCAGGCAACTTAACCTGAAGATTTTAATACTTATCCTCCTTTTTTTCTTCAGAAATGCAGAAGCCATCTCCTTTTGTGCCAACTGCCTCAGCAAGCCTCCTGCACAATGCACAGCTAAGTTGTCCTCTCAGAAGTGGCTACTCACTAAAGAGAGGGAGAGCCAAGCCTTGGCTGCAGCCCTTCAGCACATCTTCTCTGTACAGCTGCAGTGGCCAGGCACCCTTATGAGTCCTTGCCAATGCATACACCTTTAGGTAGCTTTAGTAGGCACAGCCCTGCACACAGCATGGAACTGAAATGGGAAGGCCTACTCAGCACTAAAATCAGAATCCATTGCTCCCAGTCAGTCACATGTAGGTAACAATAAAGCATTTCATGGAGATGTGTATAGAACGTTTTCTCTAGGCAACATGTATTTTCCACCCCTTACTCTTTCCCAGAGTCTCCTCAAGCATTCAGAAGGATGCAGGAGCCCATCTCTACTGCTGATACTGCAGCGCTGCAGTCTGCAGCTGAGATACATCCTCGAGTCCCTGTATAATTATCTCTGTCTTGAGCCCTGGCCATTGTGACACATCTTCATTTCACTAAGGGGACAGGCTGGAATTGGGACTGGCAGAATTCATTTATCACATTTTAATAGAGAGGCAGCTCAGGAATGGAGGGACTAATGAGATATTTCTAAATAAATTAGCCAGCTACTATTACAGGGTTGTCTACTGCAAGGCAGCTGCAGCAATGACGAATGACTTATGGCATGGCCCTGTGTTCCCTTCTTGCCTCTTCCCTTCTTCCCCTGGGAGCTGCCCTGGGTGGACCATCTCCCTCTGACTGTTCTCCCACTGCTGGGCTGGAGACCCCTTCCTGTGGGATGCTGCCGTCAGGCCTGGGATTCCCAGCAGTTTTTCTGTTTCTGCATTCACTCAGGAGCTGCTTCCAATTGCCGAAAGGTCTCTACTTAAAATTTAATTTAGAAAGGCACTTGAAGAAGTAAGTTTTTTTTTTTCCCCTCTATTCAGTGAACCATATTAAGAACATACTTATCTCAAGCAAGTGATTAAGGCCTGCTGCCTGTGAAGATACAAGTGGGTGCTCTTGTTCTGTAGTGAATCAGGTTCTGTGGCGAATTAGGTTCTTGATTCCCAACAGAGGTGATACCTTGCATCTCCTCATTTACGCACTTTCAGATAGTTTTACCCAGAAAAGATTTTTATCTTTTTAATTTCATATCTTTGTCTCTAAGTATTTTGTGAACTTTGTTTTAAAACCAAATATGGAATGAAAAAAAGTTCTTGCAACCATTGAAAATTGTAAATTCATCTCAAACCTCTTACAGGTTTCAGATGTGGCACTCAAGTCTGTTGTAGAAATTCCTGTTTTAGGAATTTCTAAAATAAACAGTCAAAACAACCCTCAGTTGTGCTGCATCTTGCTTATCTAAATAAATGCTAGGTTTTCTCTTCAGTTTCAACATACATTTCCTACGTGCTTACCATATATCATGGACTGTATTACAGCATCACAGCTTGTACTCTCTTCCTACCCCATATGGCATCATATAGAGCTCTTCAGTGGTTAAAGTAAACAGATTTTTTTGTCTATAGACAGAGTAAACAACAAATGACAAAATGGTCTAATCATTTTAAAGTCATTAGTTTTAACTCTATATCAATCATTCAATATTGCTGGGCTAATAATCCCTAATTATGAGCTGCTCCTGGTGTTAGCACTCTTTTCCATTTAAATGCAGATGTTCCCTGACCTTCTGCTTCCTGTGGAAAGGGAGATAACTCCTTATAAAAGTCAAAAGAAGGAGAAAGTCTGTCCTTGTGCACAGAGCACCATGTGGCAGGCCATTTTCACCCTACCATGCCGTGTCATGTTCCCCCGAAAAGAGCAAATACTTTGACAAGGCTGGACAGTGCTGAGGGCAAGCTGGGCAGAGCACAATTCCTAGCTTTAATTAGCAATTGTAGGCACATCACTGTTAATGCAATGTTGATTGTGATGGTATTTCAGTAATTTGCTGGATATCTTTCTGACAGTTTATACAAGCCAGTGGCTGAATGGTCAGCATGAGTGCATTGTAGTGGAACAGAGGAAAGGCCAAACATCTTTTGCCTCAGGCCTTGAAATAGCTGGAACTGAACTTATATTTTGAATCTAATTGAAATGCATTGAAGAACAGTATTTGTTATGTATAGATCTTGGTATAGCATGGCTTGATAACATAACAGAATTTAATCTACCTCTACCTACAACTTTTCTCAGACCTAATGTGGAATCTAATCACTTGCAGCAGACAAGTGAAAAGCAAAGAAGGATTTCCATGTTGCCAGAGATTCTGCTGTACTTCATCCTCTCTTCTCTACAGGTGGGCTCATAATCCAGCCTGGGTGTGAATGATATGGCGGGTGCTGATGACTCTGTGTCACCTCCATAGGAGCAAGCTGAGGTCAGGAATCTCTAAAGCTGCCTTTGAACAGTGCTGCTATGGGAGGGGATTGCCAGCCCTGGTCAGAGCTGTACCTCTGTGCTCCAGACAGCACTGCATGGGATCTCTAGCTCTGTCTTCTCCACTGGCTCTTGTGGTGAATTCTTACCACCTATTTCACACGTTTGGCATTATCGTGTTTGGATCTGTGTGAAGTATCATTGCTTTGTAAGAGTTATCTCATTCCTACATTATCATGGCTAGCTATGCATTGATTGTATTTTCTAATTTTCTCTCATTCTCAAAGGGAATAAAATATATATTGTTTTTATCTGTTCCATGAGAGAGAAACTGACTGTCTCAGGTTAATTTTAGTAATGTTTTTTTTTCCTTTCTTTTAAATGTGCACAAAAATATATTAATTATGAACTTTTTCCCTCTGGAGATGCTGAAGGAAATGGGGTATTCTCATATCAAACTGTGTTAGTTCTTTTCCTTTTCCAAATGGAATCCTATTGAAATCAACATTTTTATCAAGAAAAAAGAATCACAGAGCATTTAGCAGCATTTTCTGCTAAATGTTTTGATTAGAATTTTGTGACAAGGTAAAAGTAAGAATTGGAAAGATAGTCCAGTTGTGACAGCCATTTCACAGTATAGAATGGCTTGTCACCAGGGTGCTGAGAAATGGTCATGCTTTACTATGATATATACCTGTATAGTGGGAATTGTACTATGATAGTATGACACATTTCATACATTCTACCAAAGATTATCTGGGGGTGAGACCTGGGGTTACTCTGTGTCACATTTACCAATGGTGTGATGATGGTGGGGTTTCTGTTTTCACAGCCATTGACTTTGTCTACAGAAAGACTGTATATGTATGTGGTTTTGTATATATATGTGTGTTGCATTTATATTATTGTGCTGTGTAATCTTAACCTCTGAAGCTTCATTTCCTTACAGGTATAGTCCCTTCAAAAAGAAGTATTTAGATGGTTTGTAGAAAATCAGTTTAGAAAGCAGCCAGTTGGGTCAAAGGAGTGGATTATAGGTGAATGGAAATGTGATCACAGCGAGATCTATAGTAAACTTCATTTTGTTTTATTTGCATGCACGTTTAACTTATTGCTATACCAGTAGCATTAGAAATAATTTTAAACAGGTAACTCATTAAAGACAATTGTTTGACTTTTCACATATTGTTTTGATAAGCAAATGAGAACACTTTGGGTAGAGGAGACTATTTCTTATCTTTCTGTGCAGCAATTTGTAAGCTATAAAATCAATGTACACATATACTTACAGTAGCCTCTGTTTAGGTGTAATCTGCAGTGTAGGACTGGCTAGGTAAATGAAAGAAATTTCTTCATTCTGTTATCTGACTCTGAAAAAAGCAATTAGAAACACCTGACTGTTTATACTTCTTTCAGAAAGTGATTCCATTGGCAATTTTACTTTATTGCTTTGCAATGTTTTTCTTTGTCAGCTTAGTTCCTATTATACCATTCTTTTGAATAAAAAAGAAATAACACACTTTTGGAAAATGATCATGTTCCTCAATTAGTATTATTACCTTAATGTAAGAAGGAAAAAGAAGGTTTCCAACTTCACTATTTATCTTTATTCAAAGATCAATGAAATCTATTAAAAATAATGAGTTACTGTAAAAAAATGGTGTTTATGTACATAAACACTAAAAAACTCACATGCTTGTCAAGAAGTTTAGACATTTAGGTCCTGTCCTGTCCTGTCCTGTCCTGTCCTGTCCTCTCCTCTCCTCCCTGTGATTTATTTTTTTAAGACTTTTCATACCTACTGTCTCCAAACAGAATGAAAGTATCCTAAGATTTTTTTTCTTTATAGATAAATAAAAAAACAACCAATTAAAATAATTTGCAGATAGATATTAACTAATATTTCAAAACTCAAAGAAGGGTTTGGGTCAGTTTCTGAATAGTTTCTGAATTACGGGCATACATATGAGATGGTGTGTATATCTCTTAAAGATCAGGTTTTGTGAACCTAAACCCAGTTAATGTCTCAGGCAATTTGACGTTGCACTAGAACAAAGAGGACATTTAAAATGCTGTTGAAAGTGACATAAAATCTATGTTAAACAGAAAAAAAAGAAACTTGCTTAATGATGCAAAAACAAAGACCAAAATAATCTCTAATTTAAGAAAATTCAATACATACCACTCAATAAATGGATTCAAGAAAATTCAAATTTGCATGAATGTACCTTGGAAGCCAATTAGATTTAAAAAGACATCTTCCACTAGTTTAGCTATCAAACTTTATTTGTTTGCAGTGGCACATAAATGGTAAAGAAGCACACAGTAGTTCATGGAAACATTTCCAATGTCCTCAGTAGACAGTTCGAACTCTTGGAGGCAGAAGAACTGGTTGAGAAAAATCTAGCTTCTCTGGATTAATTTTTAAATGGTTTAATTTCAATGAGTTTTGCTAAGACATAAAATGTTTAAAAATTCTCACTAGACAAATTAAATGCTTGTAAGTAATATTTATTCTTGGAATGCAGCAATTGTTCCTGAAATTACTTTGATGAATGTTGAATTGTACCTATTTTTACTGCCTTGTTCAAAGCTTTTTCAGCCCTGTTCAATATTTATTCTTCTTCTAGTGGTCTTTTAATGTCCTGAGATTTTTTATGTCACACCATGTCAAAAGATAGAACAACGTAATTATTACATAGGATGTAAGTTTGTATACTGACATGTTCAGCAGAAAACTCACTCATACTTTCACACTAGCTGGTCACAAATGGTAATTATTTCTCTCCTCATTATCCCTTTCTCTATTGGAAAAACAAGAGAAGCACTGCAGGGAGATTTTCAAAGGTGAAAAAATGCCATGTTGTTCAATGACACTTGCTATTTCCATCTAAAATAATTTGCTGATTTTTTTTTTTAATTGTTTTCATTAAAAAAAAAAAATAGTTTGTCTGGCTTCTTTACCTGGAGCCTCAAGCACCTTCCATTCTGAGGCAGAGTCACTTCCAAACTGGCTCAAGGCCTAGGGTTTCTTGGCTCCCTGTCACAGAGCTGAAATCTGACTTCCTGACTGTGGTATCCATCTCTGGATATGGCTCCCTGAGTTTGTGCACACTTGGGTCCCAGTCTGTTCCCTAGGTCCAGTGGGGCTGAAACTGGGAAATGGCAGTGAACTGAGAGCGCCCAAGTATGAATCTGGGTCCCCCTGGAAAACTGCATCACTGAGTGTTTTGATTATTTGAAACCATTGGTTGTGGACTTCACTTCAATTTCTCTCATTCTGGAAGCTATAACATTTATTCTGAAGTTAGATAAGGTATTTTTACAAGTCCACAGCTTTCCAAAAATGGAACTTGTGATTTTCAGTTACCTCTAGTTCTTACAACATCCTGTTCCTCTTGATACCTATGCTGAACTTAGGATGCTTTGAACAGGTAGCAACTCTAATCTGTCATTCCTAGCATCAAAGACAGATTTCAATATCTGATATCAGTCAGTATTCAGTAAAACTGCCAGCTGGTTGCAAGCCAGGTTCTTGATTTTGATGGGGTGACAATAAAATCTCTTAATGAGAAGGTTATGCCCCTGATATTTTTGCCAGACTCTTCAGTCAGTTTTTGCCAGTTTCCTCAGCAGTTCTGTTCTACTAAATTGTGATGATTCATTGTTGTTTAATTTTTCAGTTTGATAGTATATTTTCTTTTCTAAAATCTCAGCTGCTAACAGCATCTTTCACTGTTATGAAAGGAAAAGGTCTGACATAAACATCTCCCTGATGCCTTCTCTGGCAAGGACTAAAAAAAGAATTATCCTGCAACGTCTTCATTTTCTGTAAATTATCCCTCTATTTCTGGGAGTTCATGATTCTCTGGTTCTTGATAGACTGAATAATACAAACTGAACAATACTGTTGTTTGACTTTGCCTTCTTGTATAATTGCTTTTTAATTTGCCTTTGCTCTTCATTTCAGTTTTCCATGCACAAGCCTACCTCTTGGTAAACACATCAGTACATATGCAGTGCAGGCTGCCTCTCAAAGTGCAGGAAAAATAAGCAGAAAAATTTATAAACTAAAAAAAATATATAGTAAAATTTGATTCTCTCTGATTCCTTTATTTGTGACTGAAAACATCTTTTAATAATGAGGGGAATGAGCTGTACAGCAATCTTAAATTCTTACTGATATATATATTTATCTAAAGGGTTTGGTGATTCTCTTGAAAAAGAATTTTATTTTTTTTTATTTATTTATTTTTTTCCCCCCTCCTTCTAGTGCTGGCATATAGTCAGTAAAGCTGTCAGGCTAGATGTAATGTGAATAATGAGAATAAGCCTACGAATATATATGATTGTGAGAACAAAGCTCAGCAAACTAGGAGAGCCAGTGTTTGCCCTCCACCTTTGCCAGTATAAATAAGAAGAGCTCAGAGTAGGAAGACACAAATACTTGGTATCAAAATCATTAATAATGCAGTTGCCATACAATATATTACTTGTAAATTCCATTTAAAGGGCATGTCACACCATTTAGTACAATCCATTAATCAATACCTTACAGAGAAAGAAACCATCTATCTTGGTCTGTTCCTCAAATCTAAACTTTTAAACAAGGAGAGATTTGTTCAAGTTCAGTATTAACTATTCCAAAACAAGGGGGCTTGATCATCCAGAAGGGGGCAAGGGTGGTTATTTACTTTCAGCTTGGGTTGATTTCAGTATGAAATGAATTATCTGATTTATCTCTTCCCCACTTACCACCATGAATATGTTATGGATCTCTGTTAAATTACAATCATCTTCTCCCCCACAAAAATGAAATTAAAATATAAATCAAATGTTCTTGCTAATGGTGAACAGTGTTAAATAATTATCTTGGAAATATACTGTAACAGTTATCAGAGTAGAACAGTGTAATGGTCCATTTAGCCTCCATCAGACACTAGTGATAGTTTTATTAGAGACTGGAGTAAATTTCTCACAATGCACCTTCTTGGGCTATAACAGTAAGAGGAAGATATTTTTCCTGACCAAACAGGATACATAAAAGTACTTCAGTAGTCACTGCGCTGAAGAGAATCTGCCATAATCTTTACATTTTTGGACTTTAAAATAACTTTGCATGCTGGCATGTGAACTTGTTTGTCCTTCTGTGTTTTTCATGCCCATAATCTTGAGACACTGTTCATTCTCTTTCATCTTGTATACTATGATCATGTAAGCACATTCATGAGATCACTGCAAGAAGATAGCTGAGCCAGCAGAGACTCAACTGGGTAAGTTACATTAGCATGTTACATTAGCATGTGATGAACACTAACCTTAGACACAGGGCTGGAAATTCACTGAGCTAATGCAACAGAAACACATTGGTAAGGGACCTGGTTCGTCCTTTGTGCTTATCCATACTTCTGGTTGCAGGATTAGTTGGAGCAGAGGAAGATCAGGTCTGTGTGCTACTGCTGGTATGGATGTAGTCACAGTCCATCCCAGAAACAATATAGCGCCTAGTCACTCTTTTGGCTTCCACTGGTCCAGTCTCCCAAAATAGCTCTGAAGTGAATATGAACTCAGCACTCAGAAGAAGAAAGGAGTGGCCTAACTATTTAGATGGATCATAGAATCAAAGAACTGTTTGGATTGGAAAGGACTTTCAAAAATTGTATAGTTCCAACCCCCTTGCCATGGGCAGGGACACATTCCACTAGACCAAGTTGCTCAAAGCCCCATTCAACCTGACCTTAAACATTTTCAGGGATGGGGCATCCACTGCTTCTCTGGGCAATCTGTTCGTCAGATTTCAGTCTGAAAAGAGACTGAGATACAGGAACAAGGGCAAGGACACATGCTACAATTTACTACTTCCTATCTTCCAGAAGGAAAACGTTTGCATTTGGGTGATTCTTTTATTTATTTGTTTGTTTGTTTCCTTTTAATCTCCTTTGAATCCTCTTCTAAACCAAGAAAAGAGTGGGCTGAATGAGAACGGGTCAAGGGTTTGCTTCTTTACTTTTGCCCTCTCCCACTTCACTGGTTGACTCCTGGAATTTTATTGAGAAAACTGCATAGTGTTTGAACTTCTTATTGATTAAAAATCAGAAAAGAAAATAAAAAAAAAAAAAGGAAAGAATCCATACAGCAAGGTTTATGTATAAATACCACTGTGCATCAGCACAGGGAATACAATTAACCTTAGAGAGCAGTAGCAGTAAAAAGGAACAGAGCAAACTGAAATAATAAAGCTGGCTCTGCACTCTACTATGGTGTCACAGACAGATTGTGCTGGAAAGCATCAGCTCTGTGGAGCTTTGGGGTGAGGGGGGTTAATTATCTCTCTGTGAAACATTCATTACAGCACCTGGAACTACACAGAACTCACCGGGCTGCAAGTTCATTGAGAAGTTCATGATCCTTTGGAGCAAACCCAGAGTCATTCTGGCATGAAACCTTTACACTTCGCTCCCCACTCAACTAGAGCTCTGCCTCCTATATGCTGCAGTGCTGATGCTTTTTCTCTGCTGTTCCTGTGATTTTGGCTTTGACTGTCATTTGCTGTGTTTGTGCAATATGTAGCACAATGGGGCCCTGATACTTACATGGAGCCTCTGGGTGGAAGTGTGATACAAATAATAATGTTTCTGAGAAGCCAGGACATTTTGGCTGTGCTGTTTTTCAGATCATGTAATTTCTTCACACCCTTCACTGACTGGCCATATTCCAGTGTGCTTTTAAGCCTCTTGTCCTAACCTTTGAAACCCGTCTTGCTTTTGCCCTGTCACACATCTTGCCTCTTACTAGTTTGCATAGCTCCTTAATGCTGGTTTGATTGTTTGATTTTTAACCACAAAAAATCATCTATGCTTTCATTTACTCTCCTACTCTTCCACAGAACAGTTCAAGCTGTCAGCAGATCCTTTGCTGTTTCATGTTTTCTTTCAGTTTCATACTCACTCTGATGCCTACTGGAAATCTCATACACAAACATGGGCAGGGAACTGCATAGTCAGAGGCTGGAAAATCAAATTAATTGGTCAATATATACATAAAAGACCTTAAAGGATATCTGGCATTGTGCAAGTATAACTCAAACCATAGATCTGGGGTGTCAGGGTTTCAGGAGTTTCTCACTTCTCCACCATTTCATTTTCATTTCTGCAGCACAAGGGTCTGTCTTGCTCAGCTGGTTATGCTAAGGGGCTGCACTGCAATGAGGCTGCATTGCAAACAGGACCAGTATTCAAAACAACCTCCATCTTTGCCATTTCAGGCTTTGTTCGGAAAAATTTTGAATCATCTCTTAAATTATGTAACAGATTGACACAATGGCGGTAATTAAATTCTCTTCAACTCTGAATATGCTAAGCTCTGTAAGGGCAGTCTCTGAGGGCTGGGAGATGTAGCTCTGGATTCCTTGAGGTGGCGTACAAAGCTAAATTTACTTCTTCCACCTGTTGGTATTATAAAAAAGCTAGGAAAAGTCAGAATTTCTTTATTTAAGATAAAGTATTAAAGTATTACAACCTGGAATTTGTGATCTGATCAGTAGACCCTCAGAAATTCAAGTAGATCAGAATTGCTTGAGGAAGAAAGGTAAGACAAAAAATCCAGTATGCGAATCTTCTTGAACTTACCTGAGAGTTTTTGACAAGTCCACTCAGCTGAGTAGCATGAAGCTTGAAATTACAGGGAATCTCCACAGTTTAATTCAGAGGCACCAAAGGAGACTGTGTTCTTCCAAAGTTCAGTCCAAACTGGCTGGGTATTTTGGGAAGCATGTCTGAATTTAAACATGTAAATCCCCACTAATCTTCTCTCCCTGCATGTGAGGTCCTTGCACTTCCCCCCTGAAGTCAAGAATGAAATAATCAAGACACAACAGGGAGAGGAATGGCGACTGTGTCAGAACAGGGGTGAGATCTGCTATGTCAGTGGGAACTAGATTAGATGGGATTTAAAGTTGTAACTCCTGAGGACAGAGTTGACGGGTTTTTGTCAAAGGGTCAGAGAGACTGTATCTTTTTAGATGTGAGAGATTGTGAATAAGAAGAGACTAAGGATTAACAATAAGTGAGCAAACAGTAGGAAGGAGTAGAAAAACATAGATGAGAGCTGAGGTACAGAAAAGGTCAGAATTGAGCTCTGACTTGAAGGTAGAAGGAAAACAGGAAAGCCAATAAATATGGAGAAAGACTTTCACTGTCAGCATTCCAAAGGGGTTACTTAATATCAAAGGCCACGTTGTGTGGCATTGCCCCACAAATGAGGCCAGTAATCTAGGCTGAAATTACAGGCCCTGGTCCACTTAAGAAAAGATAACCTTTAGAGCAACAAGAACAGCTTCAGAAAAGACATTGTAACATTGCTGCAAGTTTGATGTGCATAAGATGAATTTTGAAATGATTAATCCACACAACATGAAAGACAAATGCAGTGAAAAACTGAAGGGGATGGAAGAAAAAGGGCTGAAGGAAAGTTCTGTTCCTTTCCATTTTCTGGAAAATTCAGCAAAATGTAAATGTTGCTATTATAAATAGCATCTTCAGCTAGTAACTGTTTGGGTTTCCTCTCTACTCCAATCTTTTTGTTTTGCGTTAGTCCAGCAAGAGTTCCATCATCTCTTTCACTTTCTCTCTCTCTTCACTGTTACCCCAATGTAACAACCTCTTTTTCTTCTCTTCGTGTCCCATTCCATCTTTCCCTCCTGATCACTACCCCAGAGAGACTTGGAAGGCCGTGGGTCAACCAGGGAGGGGTGGCTATATGAGGAGGAGGAGGAGAAATCTGTGACTCCAGAAGTCTAGGACTGCATCTTTTGTGTTTGCCTAGCAGTCCAGCCCAGCTGTCCACTGCCAACCAGCAGCAAATCTCCCTCTCTACACATGAACACAGGAGCTGAGGTGAGTGAGACTGTAGAATTTAGATAATGAATGCGGAAAAAATTCCATGCATTTGCATAGTAATGAAGAGTCAGTCAGTGTGTCAAAGATGGTGCTAGATATGCTGAAAGATTTTCAGAAATGCTTTAACAAACTTAGCACCCCATTCTTACAATCTGGTTGTCTCAAAACAAAATTCTCAGACTTCAGCAGAAGACCCCAATGATACATGTGAAAGTTGCTTTGATGACATAAATTACCAAATAGAAATTAAATGTTATTGATGATTTCAAATATTATTACTGTGCTCTGACAGAAATTTAAATGACCTTAAATACCTTTCTATGCAGTTCACTTTTTCATGAGGTCATGGGAAAGTAAGCTATCAAAAAGGGAGACAAGTGTATTAGTGGCATGGCTGAAATACTTCGGATTATGAGGAACAATTTGGGTTGTAGTGTCTGTCTTGAGAATGCAGACTAGATATTTTCCACTCTATTATTCCATCACATCTTTTTTTTAAAGTTATTTCTTTCCCCAGGGTTGACAGTATGATCAGGTCAGAACTTGTAACCCTACCAAAATGACTCTAAAGAGGAAGTACCACCACAAATGAGAGGCATGAATAAACTAGGCTGGCATTTGCACTACGATACAGGAAAATAATGCATTTGCACAGCCCAGCAGTTAGCCAGTTCTGCTGTACATGACAGTGGACTACAAGCCTATGTCTGAGCAGCTGATGCATCTCTGTTGAGTTGAATCACAAGTTCTTATATAATGTAATCTGTTCTCATTCATTCATCTTGTGCCAAAAATGTCTTGAAGATGGACAAAAACAGGAGAAAAGTAGAGTTAATGCAGCTTTCTTAGCCCACCACTGAGCTGTGAAGAATCTGTTTCATTGCTGTAAAGATGATGAGGATAATGATATTGTTTCTAAGGGAGAAATCATGGAACACTTCACAGCACTTTTTTTTTTTTTTTTTTTTTTTTTTGTATTATTATGAAAGGAAATAAATACTACTTTTATTATTTGGAATGATTTTGAATCAATTGAAATTGAATTTTAGAGGGCAATAGTGCGATTAAAAAAAAATAGAAAAAGAAAATTCTACCCTTCCTTTTCCTTCTACTCCAGTTGAAAAAAAACAAATGACATAAAGATATACCAAGTGAATGTTGGTAATGCAGCTAGAAATTTCTGGAGACACTATGCTCATTTCAAAAGACAAATATTTTTTCTGAGAATTCTAAACAGTGACTAAAAGTATGTGTAAGCTCTTCCTTGCTTTCTCAAAGAATGAGAAAATCACATTCTTAAAGTTTTCTAAATCATGGTCCTAAGCTCAGTTGATGGCTTTTCCCTAATTTGCCGCAACCCTAATTAGTTTATTGACTACTGTAATGCCACTGGTGAATGCCTTATAATTTCGTTTAATTAGAAGAAAGCCTTTTAGTTAACAATGGAAATAATTAATCTCTTTTAAAGAAAGGACTAGAAAGGAATAGTTTGCTTGCTCATGGATTGTTCAGATCAAACAAACAAAAAAAAAAAAAAGAAAAAGAAAATAAATAACAAGCTCAAAAATAAAGCTAGAAGGGAAAGGAAATACTTTATTCCTCCTCAGTTTTCAAGATTACTTTTTTTTGTTTACAAATCATTTATGTCAACTTGCTGGTTAAACCATCATTCAGACAACTTGCATTTTGAGTAAGAATCAAGCTAAAAGCATTAATTCAGTATGGCCTGGTAAATCAATGGAGTAGAAGGTGCTTAGCAGATAAGTTGTGCCTCTCATCTGCCAGTTCGGCTTCTAAACCTCCATAGGCTTAGCAAACTTGTTACAAGCTGAAGTGCTGATTCAAAAGTGCCTGGAATGTTGCTTCAGATGTCAAAGTAGTTTGGATCAGGCTTCAGGCATAGCATCTTTATTTAAGGTATAGAATGACATTTTCCCTCTTAGGTGCAGTAGTGCTCAGTATGAGGAGGAAGTCAGGGCTGGTCTAGAGCTGGACTAACTGCTTCTGCTTCCTTTAGGCTTCCTTGAGCTCAAGTACAAGACTGTTGGCTTGTCTTGAAATAGGCTATGATTGAACTAGTTCTTGTCCAGCTGAAGTATGTGCAAGAGATTTCATCATCAGACTTCTTTTGACCAAAACCAAATTGGGTCAGTTTGTGTGATCTAGGTTTCAAGTTTGCAGGTACGGAAAATCTGAATAGGTTGGTCAAAAATGAGAAGTCCTATCTCATGAACACCTTTTGTTCCAGAGACTGAGGATTACTGGGGACTCATGAATGCAGTAGTGTCTTTGCTGTTCCAGAGATCTAGATTATCTCCAGAAGGGGCACAGGTTACTGTGTCAGTATAAAATCCTAAAATTGGAGAAGAGTTCATGGATTTGGGTTGCTTTTCCTAGAACTGAAAATGCAGAAATCTCTCTTCTGTAGACCAGGTAGAAATGTATGTGAGCTCTCCAACCATATTCAAAAGTGTTTTCTTCACAAGCTTCTTCCTTTAATTAGAATAGCAAATGGGGGAAAAGGACCCTCTTACAAGGCAATATTCACGGATATCACTATACCTGATTCCTTTTTTTGTGATGAAAGTCTGTTTTGTTTCCATGTTTGGGCCTAGCTCTTTTCTATACTCACAATGATAACTTGAACCATTCTGACCTCAATTCATCAGTTAATGGGGCTCTACAATAAAGTGAAACTCTCCAGCAGGGAAGAATGCTACAGCCACTGTTTGTGATGTGCAGTGCTGTGGCTTATTCTCTGTTGTCAAGCAGAGAAGGGGATGAACTCTTCATCTCATCTGTAGGAGGCAAGGTGCTTGGAAGCCTCTGGTAAAACGTTTATTTTGATGAGCTCACTTTCATCTGAGCCTGCAGCATTTGATATTCTTCAGTTGCTCCCTTCCTGAACGCTGTTGAGTCTGAGGGTGAATTTCCATTCATATCTATCAAGTGATGTATTTCTGCACTTGTGTAGCATCAGCAATCAAGGATCTCAAAATACTTTACAAACTTTAATGAGTAGGGCTTCACAACACTCCTGGGAGGTGCAGAAGTACTGTTAACCCAATTTAATAGATAAGGAAAGAAAGATGCAGAGAAATCAGCAGTTGCATATTCAGACCCCTGCCTCCACCTGCATGTATATTTTTGCAAATTTTTGTTCTTACATATAGAAAAATATACCCCTAGAAATGAAAATTAAAAGTTGTATTTACTGGTTCCTTTGGGAGAAAAGCATTTACTGAGAGTACATTTCAGTTTTATGGCAGTCTGGAATGTTCCAAATTTTTGAATAGCTGTAGAGGTACTTACAAAACAAAACAAAAAAATGTCCCTTGTCGTGGTCAAGGTTCCTTAGGAAATTGCTGCTCCAGTTAGCCACTGAGATTTTCTGTTAGTGAAACATAATTTTGGGGGCAGTAGTTTTCCCTTGAAGCACCACCTGTGAGTCTCCTGGGGACACTAAGTGTTTCTATTTTTCCACTCCACAGAACTGCTCCTGCAGTTCTGCTGAAAAGCCTGTGACCGGTCTGTGCTGCCTTACTCCTGGATGAGAACCGCGTGAAATTGCCTTTTAAATGAATCAATACCATTCCTAAAAGCAACAGTAGGGGATGCTGTGGGGTAAAAAAACAACCCTCCCTCCTTCCCCCCTCCCAGCTCCCTCCCGACCTCTGCAAGCACAAAGCACTTTTAGGAGTAGAAACCCGACATAAAATTCAAACCAGTTGTGTTTTGAGCGAACATAGAGCATTAATTAAAGGGCCATCCAGGTCACTGTTGAATAATTAGTTTCCATTTCTATTTTCAAATTGGAAATGATAATTTTATTTAATTCCACTGCAAAAGTGATGTGGAGAAGCCAGGTGGCAAGCAGTTTGATTGGATTGTTTCTGATCTTCTAAATGGAAAGATTTGAAAAGTTCAACACCATGGCAAAATGGATATTTTCCACATTTGTATCAGTTAATTAGTTCAGACTGAGGGAGGACACATCACATAAAAAAGACCTTCCTCCGGGCATTTACCGAATATCTGGAAACCATGAACTGAATGTTTCTGATAATTTAGGAGCACATCTCAAAGAAAATCTTTGTTGACGGAATCCCAGAAAAATAATCTCCTGAAAATCAAATATAATTAGTTATTAGAGTCTACATGTTTACAAATGATCAGGGGAAGGACAACATATTCCTTTATCAAGCTCTTAGTACTGAAATCTACTTCATCTAATTCATCTTACTACAGAGGCTTCTGAATGCTTTACTGTTTGTTGCCTTATTCTAATCAGAGATTTGATAAGGCTGTGGAAATCCTGGAAGAATCTCTGATAATGGTCCTTGTAGCTATGATAAGGGTAATCAAATGCCAGGTTTCAGGGCTTAAACTAATTGCCTGTGGAGGTCGGAAGGAAATGTTTCCTCCCACGTGCTGTGCTGCAACAGTTATCAGGGTACATAACACATGTTGGAGTGAGATGGTGTCCCAGAATTAAACTTTTTTTTGTGAAATTTTGTTTGCCATTTATTTATTGCCATCTGGCAGGGCACCAGACCTGCTGGACCATGTAACTACCTTGATACAACAAATCTTATGGGAAAGCAATTCTATTCAGACATGCAATACAGTGTTAATCCTTAGATTTTTTGACAACAGACAATATGTTCTGACAAAGACTGTCTTATTAACTCTGCTAATAAATGTGCCTGTGCTGGAAAGGATAAATAGATTACCTCAATGTGAGCTCTTGCTAGAGAAGAAATATAGATTTCATGCATGCAGTGGAACTGTCATGCCCTTTGCGAATGATGAGGTGTTTTTTTTTTTTTTTTTTTTTTCTTGTTTTGTTTTGTTTTGTTTTGTTTTTTTTGCACACTGAAATCATGCTGCATGTCATGCCTGGTTGCTACATACACCTGATGACTGGGGAAACCTGTACTCTTTCCTAGATGGTTTCCCTATAAATATTTTAAAGTCACATCTGCATGGTTAAAAATGTCATACCCTATCATTTACATTGATGATACATCCCTGAATCAAATTTGTTCCTAATATAGGTCCAGTGTTAGCAATGCAGCTTAATCCATGCATATGGGTAGCTGATTCATTCCAGAAGATAAGGTGCTGAAGAGAAAAATTAGTGTGCTGTCTCCTTTTAAGTTGGTTGAATCATGTAAGCTTATGAAACACCCAAGACTCAAAACACAGTAGCAGTAAAGGGACGAGGATTCATTTTTTGACATATTTTTCTCATGCAACAATTCATTTACTTGCTGATCAAATCTGTGTGCTCCCATTGCTGCAGGCATCAATTTCTCTTATCAGTTGGCTGTGCATCTATCCAGAGTTTATGCAATGGTGGCCATAGGCTAACATATGCGCTGCCTTAAATTCCTGTAATGTTGGTACTTAGCTGGACTGAAGTCATTGAACATTGAAAAGAAAATTATGAATGACAGCCATTAAGTAAACTCTGGTTATAGTTTTAGCTGGCTGATGTATGTTTTTTTCCTGCTTATAATAGACATGGTAGCAGGCTTGAGGCAAACAGAAATAAAGTGTTCTTTTACATGGCATGTAAGAATACGGTGGTTTATGTATGACCCAGAAGCCATTGCCATATACTGTGTGTAACAGGCCATTGGAGGACAAGCCCCCTGCTGGCTATGAGGGCCTGAGTGTGGGCCTTTGGTGAAGAAACCGCTTTCATTCCCTAAGAAATGTGGGAACAAACGTGAGAGGACAAAGGATGGCATGAATGGCCCTGTGCATGCTCCTGTACTGTTGAGGAGTAGGCAGAAGAAGCATGACCAGGGGTTCCCCCTTCAGTCCCTAGGGAGATGCTGTTAAATTGTGCCTCTCACTCTTGGTCCCTGCCGGAATTACCTTACATTTGCACTATTTTCCTATGGAAAAAAAAAAAAGATCCATTTGCTACTGACCCAACTACAAATACATTTAGCAGAGAACTGAATGTATTATAAATAAGCCATTATTCAGGTTTTAAAAGCTTCCTTTTAAAAGCTCCTTCAAAATGCAGATGTTATCTATGGGCTGTAGAATGATGGGAAAAAAAATTGCGAATGGGAAGAATGAAATAAAAGGAGGAAAACTAAGAAGAATAAGAATATAAACCAATAAAAAGAAAGTTTGTGATGGACAATACTCTGGCTTGGAGCAGAATTCAAACAATATCATATCAAATATGCGTTTATTCCAATTAACTTTATGACAGGCACATTCAGGCAGATTTAAATGCAGCTCTTAATTGGTGTACTTTCCAGGGCATGGTAGGTGTTTGATCATTATAGATAGCAGAACAGCAGAAGGGAAAATTAAATTGACAGAGTGCAGAGAAGGAAGATGAAAGTTACATGTGGCGAGGAACAATAAACTATTACTACAAATGTTAGTAATTAGATCGCATCTATTTGTTATTGATTTTTTCCCCTTTCTTGTTATAGTTATTTATTGTGATTGAAAATCGTTGCCAATTCCCCAAAGGGATACAGACTGAAGTCTGACTCTGACTCCTTGGCTGTACCGATTTTTCTCTGGTTCTGGATGCAAGACCAAATGAGCGACCTTCCCTTTAGGGCTCTCTAAAAATGGGGTCATTCCCCAGCGAGTAACAGAAGACCCGAGCATAGCAAAGACCTTTCTTTGCTAGCTGCCTGCCTACCCTGGCAATCACAGTGCATGTGCCTGGCTTTTACCTGCTTCTTATGTGCTATTGACTTTGAGTAACCCAAGGTTAAACACGTGCTAAGTGCTTTGCTTTACATGCTGAGCCTGAACCAGACGGAGGGAGTGGTGACAGGTTCGTTAGTTCTGATAGCAGCCCTACAGCCCCTTCCTGGAGCTGTGCTCGTATCCAGGCCGGCAGTGATCAGAACAGCCGCACTGTCAAGCAGCAATATGAAGTTCCTTAGGACAGCTCATTACCAACAAGGCATCCTCTCATGTGCCTGGAGAAATAATGGCTCTGTATTTGCATTTTCCAAAAGGCTGTTTGCTGCAGAAATTTGAGGCAATACACGGACCTTGCCTGTTGATGCTCACTGAGAACATTAATTGTCTCCAATCATTGTTAGAGCATCTGTTTCACATTTTGACAAGTGCACTTATCTCCTCCTTTGCTCCTACCCCTCCCTTTCACATTCCTCGACTAAAGATAATGAATAAATTACAGAGATATGACAAACGTGTTGATAATCAAGATGAAAAACAAATGAACTGGAAGTGGCTGTGTTTCTGCACGAAGCTGTAAATTGCTTTCTTTTCTTGTGCAGTGAAACTTCTGGCTTGGCATCTATAAATACTAGCATATTAGAAGATTATTACAAGTGTTCTGGTAAAGAGGGCTTTCAACAGCAAAGCCTGCTGGCCTTCTCCTTGCTGAGAAGATGAGGATCCAGGAGCCATCAAGGAGGAGCCAGGAAGGGCTGAAAACAACATCAGAACCGGACAGCTGGTGGGCCAGAGTGGTGAGGAAGGAGTTAAAGCATTTAATTCTAATTAGGATTTAATGAGTTGGCATTATGCTTACAAAAGCAAAGGACTGGGCTGAGGCAGTTACGGTGACAGAAGACAAAAAGTGGAAAGTTTTGTTTACCCATCTTTCCCAGCAGCTCAGACCTCCTGTGCAAGACCCCAGGCAGTTCACAACCCCTTTCCCTGAAACAGCTTTTCTAGAGTAGCTTCATGCTAAACGCTCCCACTGGTGCACAAGGCAATGAGTGTGGCAGCCTGCCTGCGGCTCGTAGCCATTATGTATGTACATCAGCAGTGGGCAGCCAGTGGGCAGCTGCACCTTGGATGTGGTACAGCATCTTCACTACACTGGGCAATGCCAGCAGTAGTTGCAGTCCCATCACGCTTCTCCAAGTAAACCCACATTTGGTACTAGTTGAAAGCTCAGATTATTTTGACCTTCACGGTCCAGACACATTTAATGGACTAAAGTGCTTCTAACCTTCAGTATCCTCTGCTATTCCAGCCATAGGGTCTGTGCACAGCCCAGGCAGTGAATTTGTCTCCTTATCTGCAGCTTTATTACTTTTATCAGTAGCTGAATCTGCTCACAATTCTTCTAAATTATGAACTTACCAAAGCTACAATATTAGTTTAGTTTCATGTATCTCCAAGACAACACTAAAGAAGAACTACGCATGTGTTGCAAGACCAGCTTCTGCATCTATAAATCGGCATAAAATCAGGCTTTGCAGCAAAATTATGTTGGTTTATACCCTTTTAAAAACTGAATTGCTTAAAAATATATTGAAAATTTGCACGGGGATATTAGAATTCCCAGCCTCTGTATTTTAACCACTATCCCTCTGAGCTGAAATGGATGCACTATACTGCTAAATAATTAAATTAAAAACTATTTACCTAAAAGTTTCCACAGTACCTTTTGCCAGAATATGGAGGGTTATGAAGCCTATTAATCTAATTCATATTTGGTTTTAAAAATTTCATAAACTTGTAGCATTCTTGTCCATTAAAATTCAAAATTGGATAAATAAGGAATAATTTCAGTCCACAGTATTTTTATATGTGGAGAAGACTGAGATATATGTAGAAAACAATCCCTACATAGATTGTGCCATAATTCCAGTAGAATTACTTTGTTTCTGCAATGTAATAATTACTTGGGGTGGGCACAGTGAAGGAGATGATTATAATTAGCATTTTTCAGCATTGTGCCATTTTAAAAGACCCTTGCCAAGCTGTTGGGGGATATGTTTCTAAGTACCATCAACATCATGACACAGATGAGTAAACTCAGGCATATGTGAATTAACAGCAGCACCCTTACAGCAGAAAAAATCACTGAAAGAATTCATCTGGGGACTTCCCAACTCAAATGTAATATTTTCTTCCAGGCTTGAAATAAGTTAATTACCCTTCAAGTTCATTAATAACATAAGTCTATAATTTGAAGGTTATTCCAGCGTCTCTCTCTGGTTCCCACTGAACTCCTATCTGCAGTTAACAGGAGGATCCTCACTGTTGGTGGATGCAGGCACATCCCTGCTGCAGTCCTGACTGGTGGTGGGACAGGAGCTGGGGACACCCACAGAAATATCACTGACAGCCCAGGTGTGTAGCCACCCTCAAAACCCCACTGCCTGCAATGGTTTTGCTAACAGTACCTAGGTTTTCCAGCCTTCACCCAGAGCAGGAGCAGAACTATGGCACAGTCATATTGGCCTGTTGAGGTAATGACAAGTTGACACATTGAGAATTACATACAGTCTACTTCTTGAGCACACTTTGCTACCTCCAAGCTTATAAATTCTTTTACAGATTGCCCTGTGATTTCTCTTTTAAATTCTTGTCTGGGCTATAGCTGTTGGCACTGTGGGAACACAGACTGCTGCCTTCATCCGAGGTGACTTTTGAATGTGTCAGGCACAGGAGCCAAAGGACTCCACCAGCTTTCAGCAGTGCAGGGTCTCCTCTACGACCGACCGCACCTCGTGCTCAGCAGAGTGTTTCAGACTTAGTTGTTCATTTCATTCAGTATCTTTTGGGTTTCAACACAGAGCTCCTTCCTGTAGAAGTCTTTGGCTTTCAGGAATAGCTTTCACCCACAATGTTAACAGATAAGAAATGTAGATGTTGTTATAAACACGTGGTGGTTCCTGAGAAATCTGTGTGAAGCTCTTTGCCCTGGTGGCTATAGAACATCCCTGCCTGGGAGAGAGACAGGCATCATTGCACTGGGGCTAGGAAGTGGTAAGATGGGCTATTTAGCAGGGACGGACAACTGTGCAGACAGGGGTATTGCTCTGGTGCTGAATGTAAGAAAACTAGTTTTGTAGATGATCGTAAAACACCTTCTCCTCGCTGCTGCCTGGTGCTGCAGTGGAGCTCTGAGTGTAGTACTTGTTCTACAGAGGTAGGCACACTGCACAGCACCACAGCCATTGCCCCTGGAATTTCCCTTTTTGTTGGAACAACAGTGCAAACTCGCATTGTCTGGTGTGGGGAGCTGCAAGCCAAGATAATGTCCATTGTAAACACAGTGCAGTATCAGCAGAAGTCTCCAATCACCTTTGAATACTGACTAGATCTGGAAGTTTCAGATAAGAGTAACCCTTTTTTCTTTGAGATAATCCCCTTGATATCCACCCAAAGAAGTCTGATAAAACTTTAGAGTACTTGTTTGAATACAGTATTTTAGTCTTTAAAGTTCATAGATACTGCATTTCTCCCCCTTTACCCTAGGATAATACACCTTGATGTCATTTGTGCTATGCAAACATTTTTCTCGTGTACCTCTTTAGGACTGCACAAGAAACACAAACTCCATTAAAATTGGTTAACCAAACGTGTATAGATCAAGACTTGTTTTCATATGAAAAAAATACTAAGGATCTCCTCCTCCCTTCCTTTATGAAATGAGAGTTCAAAGAAGCTGTACTTTCAGATTCTATAATTAGGTTTAATTAAAAAAAAAAAAAAAGAACTCTTTCCTCTTAATTAATATAAGGCTTCCTCAAGAAAATTTCAAATGCATTAAAGAGTGATTTTCTTTTTCATTTCAAAAACCTTCTCTTTAATTTAAAAGTTAAAAGACCTTTAAGGCCAATATTAGCAATGGAAGCACAGCTCAACTTTTTTGAGGGGAGGATGACAGTAATATCAACAACTTGTTAGAAAGGAAGAATGGTTCAATGGGTAGGAAGCTATCTTTGGACTCACAGAACAGTGAATTTTCTTTAGAGAGTACCAAATTAATGATTAATCAGTTTTAGGAAATGAGAGTGTTTGTGGGTACAGTTTCCTGTTTTAATAGGTTTTTGCAAACTTAAAAAAAAATAAATAAAAGGTCAAAATATTTCATTCTGACATTTTTAAAACAAAATGTTTTGGTGTTTTAAAATGGTATTTTTTTTCTAATTTTTTACTTTTAAAATTAGCTGAAGTCATAAAACATAGTAAATAGCTTTTTCTTTGGCAGAACAATTTGTCTTCCATTGAGAGAAAGGTTTAGGTCAATGAAAGACATGCTCCATCTCAACATACATGTTGCACACCCCTCTGTATCCTTGGAATTTTTTAATAACTATTTTTTCTCTCAGGATAAACTGAAAAATATGTTGTTTTCTAGCTACCATATCCAGTATCTTCATACAGTTTTTAGAAGCTTAGCATTTAGTTTCTGGCTGTGCAGTAGAGTCCCTGGGTAACATCGGTGGACTCCGACACAGATTTGCAAGAACATTCACATGAAATTTATATCTGTTTTAGGCA
The DNA here is from genome assembly GCF_011077185.1 of Oxyura jamaicensis. Classification (NCBI taxonomy): domain Eukaryota; kingdom Metazoa; phylum Chordata; class Aves; order Anseriformes; family Anatidae; genus Oxyura; species Oxyura jamaicensis. The sequence goes on from NC_048897.1 coordinate 34,395,130, forward strand.
AAAAAGTTTAAAATCTAATCCTTAAAAACACTGATGAAGTTTTCCGGTGTGAGGTGTGAGTTTACTTCCCTTTCCACTGCAGTGTGGGCATTTGTAGTCCCAAAGAATTGGGGATTCTTCTCTCTTCTTCCAGAGCAACATAAGTCAGAGGAGGTTTGTATTCACAGCAAAATTACATGGAGAGTTTTTCTTGTGCAATTGATGATAGTGGCATGAAAAAAAAAAAAAAAAAGTCCTTAATTACATCAACAGATTGTCCTCTTTCAATAGATATGAAGAGTGCTTTGAGTTTGTAAACGTCCTTTTTAGACTTTGATGCTCATGACTTGCATGCTCAGGGTGTTTTTGCAAAGGATGTGAGACATTCAGGCTCAGTTGTTTTTCTCTTAGAGGGTTCCTATTCACATTAAACTTCCATCTACTTGGTGGTGCCTTAATTCCCAGGCTGTATTCTAGTAGGAGAATAGTCTGTGTGGTGCCATGGGAAGCTGTTCATGAGGTATTCGAGGCTCAGTGAGACAAGAGGAGAAATACTGTGCAGACTAATTGTAGAGGAGTTGTGCATTTTTACCCAGGTCCAAAAGTATTCATGTGTTATGCAATAGTGCATGAATAGTCCTTGGAGTAAGGACTCTCTCTGTTAGGTATCCCTTGAACTATGACTGTCAGCTCCCGTCTACATGCACATCACAGTACTGCACTAAGGCTGGGCAGCTGACTGGGTTGTGAAGGCATCTGGGTTACTGAGAAACCACTGTATCCAGGGCTCACCAGTGTTTCACCAGTTTCAGACTATCTTGACTGTGTGGCCACTGAGTCAGAGAAAAAAAGAAATAAATAGATCTCTTGTGTCCTAATTTAGGTCTCTTGAGATTACTGGAAAACACTCACTGAACTCACTAAATGGCTAAAATCATTAGCACTGCATGTTACTCAGATTCTTTCTTAGTATTTGCATTTTTCAAATTGATCCTTTCTCTTTCAGGATATGGCTTATTTTCACAAATAATACTTCATTTTTATTTTTTTTATAATTATTCAAATTTATTTCCTGTACTTTCCTGTTATTCTGGAGGATGCAGCAGATCATCATTCCAGGAAAATAAAAACTACAGAGTGCTGCAAAGATTATTATTATTAAAAAGTCAATAAGTGATATGAAAGAGTGTACAACTATTTCATACATGAAATATGGGAGATACTGAAATAATAATTACAGTACGAATACTTAAAACTAATTTGATGTCTGTAAGTGGTGACAAACGTGAATGGAATGCATTTAACATCAATGTATTCTTGCAAAGAATTTTGTCTGCAGTGTACACCTGGGGAAATCTTTACACTCCCTGGTAAAAAGATTGAAAAATACAGCGGTATTGGCCGTGGAACATGTCTTCTGCATGAGCTAGTTTATTGCCTGTTGTGTAGGATGAGTGTTTCAGTGTTGTTTCTACATGGAAAGTGCAATTTCCAAACCTCAGCTATCACCTGGGAATTTAAAAGCATGGTCTTGGACTTGGCAGGTATAACTTTTTTTTATATGCTGGTATTAGAAAACTGTGGTAGGTGATTCAGATATAATCTGATGTGAAAACAGATTGGTAACTGTTCAATTTACAACCATGCTTAGGAATATTTATTTATTTATTTATTTGTGTAAAATGGAGGCCAAGAAGAGCAGCAGCTGAGATCTTCTCCCTAGGAAGCTTTGTCTAAATTTCTCAAGTGCCTAAAGCATTTCTTCTAAGCCAGCACTTATCCTTTCACAGTTTCTACATAGGTATTACAACTAATCCAGGGATCCATCCCTAGATAGTTACCTGAGTAGTCTAAACAGGAAAGATATTTTCCTTTGAAAATATTTGATATCTCCATGTAGTTCTGATATCTTTGCAATATGGTGTCTTCATTTAGATGCTGGGCACCATGGTTTGTATGGCTTTGAGATCATCAGTCTTTGACAGAAGAAAATTCATGTTGGTATCTCACTGTTGATGCCTAACACTATAAATGATCTTTTGCCTTATGCAGCTGGTGATATTCAAGATTTACATAGGAAGAAACATAATCTGACAGAGACCTGCTGAATTCTCATACATATCAGAAGGTGACCCAGTGGCCTCCAGAAGAGGAAGACAGCAGAGTCCTAAAACAGCATGACTAAAGCTGTCCTGTCCAGTGGACAAGTAATTAAGTCCATTATTCCACATTCATGATTACCTGGTGGATAACTGGTATAGAATAAATACACGGGCTTAAGCTTCTGCTAGCATGCTAAATGGTAAACAAGATAAAGATAAACAAGTTAAACTAATGGTAAACAAGCTAAAGATAGTCCTTTCTAAAAACATGTACTATCTAAATGAGGCAGGAACAAAATATGTTCCATATTCTTGATAGTGAGGGTCTTTTTTTCTTTCAGTGCTGTCCTTGGGATGGATTTGAAAGGAGAGGGAGGTGTAGCCTAAGGCATGTTAATTTGAGAAGATCTAGGAACTGGTGCTCTTGATCCATACTTGGGAAGAAGGGACCACAACTGTACATAGTATCCAGCAGGCAATACTTTTTTTCAGGAAACTCTGGCATAAAAATCAAGATCAAGACCAAAAGATAAAATTTCTCAACTAAGAAGTGGTCCTGTTGGGAAACATGATGATGTGGAAAATGTTTATACTGCACTTACATACATTGTGTCTGTTCTGGCAAAAGAGAGAAGCTCTCCCTTTCCAGGACTGCCCATTAAAAATGCTTCATCTGTATACAGGTGACTTGAAATTAAAACAAAATGCCTCATCGAATAAAAGTAACACCATCCCATATTGTCAGTGACTAAATTCTGGTTGTTAGGTCTCAGTTTGTGTGCATTATATTTTAATTGCATCCAGCATATGGTCCAGGTTCAGTGGGGCAAAAGAAACATAAAATCCTAGGAAAAAGCTATTTAAACACAATAATATTCAAAGTTAATTCTATGTAATAGCCACTGTAGGGAGATGGTTTTCTACTTAATATTTACCACTAAAATTTTTCTGGCATTATTTTTCTATTTAAAATAGAAAATATTTCTAAAATTGAGCTTTAAAAGAGACTATGTTGCTACAGTAAACAATAACTTACACATATAATGATTCTTAATGCATTACAAAAAAAAAACTGTGAGCTTTAGTATGTATTTCATATATTAATAAAATAATTTAGACCTATTACTTTTTTTGGCTAACATTACCTATGCTAATAACACTTCTTAGCAGTTCTTGCTAACAGTACTTACATGAGGTACCTACAGGTTTTGTATCCTTTTATTTTTATCTTTTCTCAGCATTTTTTTCCAGTGTTTTCCAACCACTTTGTGCTTTTTTTTTTTTTTTTTTTTTTTTTTTAGGTAGTAAATTCTGCTTTATTTTATTCTAATGAGAAAGAAATAACATACTTTAAACAACTGAAAAAAACAGAGAGAAATCTGAAAATGAGATGAAAAGATCTTTGTTGCTCCATCTTGCCTACCCACCACAACTTTTCCCCTTCTCAATAGCAGCTCAAAGTTATAGTTGTTGAAATACTATAAGTACATTTGAAACTCAGGTTCAAAACTTTTTTAGCCTGGTCATTTCATGATTTATAGTTAATGAGTGGAACTTATGGCATTAGCAGTTCATTGAATCAGTTACTAAAACTTGGCTAAAAAAAAGGTTGGATAATGAATTTACATTTTCAACGCAAAATCTTTTGGCCATTCATTTTGAAGTAATGTATTGAAACTAAATACAGTTTTGTTTTATTTTTAAATAGAGACACAAGAAAACCGTGTCAAAAAGTAGTGTTTTTATATAAAAAATATTTCCACTGGCAAATTTGGATCACAATCCAAAACCATAATTCAATTCTGTTCCCAAGCAGCATATTTCTGCAGGAGTAATCTAAGTTTACTGTTACCCATCATATTGCAGTATTCTTCCAAGAAAAGGCACTTTCAGAGCTATTAGTGGGGAAGCTGTGAAAGATGAAAGGAGAACAAGCCCTTTGCAGCCAACTGATCATTTATTGAAATTATGAGGGGATGTTTGACCTCTTATTACATAGCAGAATTAGTTCAGAATTGTGCACTTCATTCTGTAAAATGGGACCTTTATACATATATATATATACTCACATATTTTCAAAGCCTCAGTTTGTGAAAGCAGGATTCCAGATTTGTTGCGCAGAAGTTAGAAATTCTGATCACATTTACTTCAAAGTAAAATCAACGACACATCCCCTTCTGTCACCAGAATGATTCTGATTCTGACATTGATAAATGTTTAGTTTTCTTTTATTTCATTCTCTTTGAAACAATCAATTTTGCTAATTTTTGTATAAAGAGAAGTGATGTGTTCTCAGATAAATTTTTTCCCCAGAAACTTCATGTCATGAGTGGGTGACCTTGTGTCACTGCCATTACCAGCTCAAAGACATTCATATAAATTTTTTATTCTAGATCAAAAAAGTAAGCCCAAGTGTACCCTAGGAATGACATCCTCTGGAGCAGGACCTTTCCTGAGGGAAATAATGCTTGGAGGAGGTTACTGGCCTGGGGCAAAGCTTCCAGCATTCAGATTTCCCTACCAGTCATCAACTTCTAGGAAAAGCCTTTTGCTTTGATCAGTAATTCTCAGTTCTTTCTCTGCATATTCCCTTTATGTCTTCTGTAATATATTATATTCTTGACAAAATATTTGCTGTGCATTTTAGCAAGTCTGAAGATTACAATACTTTATATTAAGTTGTAATATTAATTGTATGTTTTTTTAAAGTTGATTATTGTTGCTGATTGTAAATGGTGGTGTTACTCATATTCCAGTCTGCACTGCGTAGATGTCCAAAGTCCAAATACAGTTATCAGTTACCTTTGGAAAAGCATTCTACAAAGATGACAGGGAAAAAAAAATCTCTTCTCTTACAACTGACAGTTAAGAAAAACATTTCCCCTCAAGACAGTATTTATAAATATGTCAATATTTAAAGCACATGCTTTGTGAGCTCAAATGCCATCCAGAATGGGTAAAAATTGAGCTCCTATTGATAGGCTAGATGGCCTTAAATCAGGACAAGAACAAAGCTATTCTTGAGAAAATTAGGTTATAGTTTTACCTGCTTTTGAAGATAACGTTCCCAGTATAAGCACTCCCCTTCTCCCTTTACATCAGTCTTCACTGTGCTAGCACAGTAATTTGTGTACCTGTGTCATGAATCAGTTCTGTGTTTTTCACACATATGGATTTTTATTTATTTATTTATTTATTTATTGAGGAGGGTTATTATTTTTCTCTTTGAGCAGTATTCTAATCTGTTTCATCATGTACAAATATGAGCAACATAAACAGCCTGGAGGAAGATGAAAGTTTTGTGTTGCTGCAGCTAAATGTCTGCTTTGTACTGAATGAGCTTCAGTGACTTATTGAAGAATTGCCTTAGAAATCTGTAGTAGATTCAGGGAATGAGTGCATCGCAGAACTTTGTAGAAAAAGTCTCACTGGCTACAACAAGGTAAGTATTCTATCCAAAGTTTTCCTGTGAGCACTGATTATGTGCAACATAGGCTGTCTTCTGTTGAAAATAATATTATCCTTGAAATTTATCTTGGTTTCACAGACCAAAACAATTCTACTCAATTCATTACTCAGCAAGCAATTCTTCATCTTGGTCATTCACCAAATCATTCATTTTCAAGGTACATTAACAATCTGTACAAGTCTAAGACAAAAATGGCATCACCCTAGTATCAGTTGAGGATCATTATAGAACAGTCTAAAACCAAAGTTTTTTTCGTTTGTTAAACTTAGTTATAAAACTTGATGTTAAATATTTTATAAATTTAGTTCTTTGAGAATAAAAATACAGTCAAGTTTTCTGAGAAGTTAATTATAATTCCACAGACAAAAAATTGTGGTTGATAACAGGTACAGCATGGCATCAAAATGACTGTTGTGGAGTCCTTTAAAATGATACACATGCTCAGACATCTTGTAGCAATCACATTTTAGAAATAGCAAATAATTTACTAATGAGGAGAAAAGGAAGAGGTGATGCCAAATCCTGAAGTACCAATTCATCAGAATTAAATATTTTACTGGAGCATTTATAAGAGCCAAGCTAATTCGGGTTAGCTTTCTTTCACATTTTGAAAGGAAAAAAAAATGAATAATGCCCTTCCAAAGATTAATAAATTTCCAAACTTTTGGAAACTTTTTAACTTTTGGACTTCTTGTCTCTTTCTATGACTATAGACAGAGCCTAGGTGCTTAAAATTCATTTTCTCTTTAAATGATAAATTTCTGCTGATCAAAAACAAACAAACAAACAAACAAAAAAAACTTTGTAAGTCTGTTCAGTAGAAAATTTGTCTTTTCTGGGAAAAAAAAATCAGATACATCTAATTTTAATCTATTAACCCACACCTTTAATAAAAGAATAGGAAACACTGACATTTAAAAAAATTATAAATGAACAGGAACAGTGGCTCCTTAACAATTCAGCTCCGTCAGGGTACATGAGTAGACACTTTGACAGCGATGAAGATGCTGACTTCCCCAAGGTCCTTCTGATCTTCTCTGCCCTCTAAAAATGCTGCTTAAAAAAACCCACCTTTAATCAATCGATAAGCAGATTGATTTGTTCCCACTCTTCCCCAAATGTGAAATGATCTTTCCAGAGAGTGGCAACTCAATAACAGGATTAATTTCATCATTATCTCCTCCAAGTAGGGTGGTAAAATATTTTAAGGGGGAAACCAAAAATGTGAAGAAATGAATCTAGGGCTATATGCTAAAAAGTTCTAATGTCCTATAATTTAAATATTACTAATACATCATCTGAAAAGGTGGGATCTAATTTGTTCTTTGAAATCTTACTCAAGTCAAGAGTTACTGATAATAAATGCCTGAGGTGCAGCAATGACAAAGCCTCAGCATGTGTCAGTTTCCCATTTAGCTTATCCATAACCATACTTCCAAAGAAATTTATGGAATTGCATCATATGATGATGCAATTGTATTGATGATTAGTATTGTGACAAAGAATCTTACACCTTCCTTCTACCCTTCTTCTTTTTTTTTTTTTTTTCTTTGAAAAATATTTGATGTTTCCTTTCTATGTCTCTTTGCTCACTGATAGACTTTCAAGCCTCTGTACACAGAGAATGAGAAATTTAAGGATATTAGTTGGGTATGTAATGAAAACAGGCTAAAAAAAAAAAAGGCTTTGAATCCATGCTTAAATCATAAAATTTACTTTTCTTCCTGCAAATGTGGTGATTTTGTCTGGTCCTACCTATACTCAACACCAAAAATTTTGGATTACAGTGAACTTTCCAAACTATTTCTTAAATTTTCTTTTCATATTATCACTTGCCTTGTTGGGTATAATACTTCACCTTTAATTCTCCTGGGCTGCAGCACTGATGAAAAGATGAGTCCCTTCGCTCTGTCCTCCTTCCCACTGACTACCTCTATTGCTTCACCTTCTATGTTGTCCCAGGACTAGCACATTGGTGTGGAGTAGTGGTGAACCAGGCTGAGAACTGAGCTGGCCAAAAATAATGCAGCAACAGCAAAACCAATTGACCTCCAATGCTCAGTGCTTTTTTGGAAACGGAGAAGAGTGGTAAATATTCTTTCTGTTAAATGAAAAGAGTGTTGTGAAATGGGAAAGCTACAAAATGTCTATTGCTCAGGGGAGCAATACTACTTGTGTTACGTTTGAGCCTGTCTACCCTCAAACTGTAACCATGGTTTCCCTTTTGCCACAGTTGATGGTTATCTAGCCATGCTGTAAACTGATTCAGGAATCCAAAATGGCAGAAAAGTAGAAGAGGAAAGTAAATAGAGTTTTCTACTGGTTTGACTCCTTGAACAGTCTCATACTGTGGTTGGATGAGTGATGGATGGGTGTAAAGGAGGGATGAGAACAGACAGCTGGAAGCTGGGGGTGAGGGAAATAGGACCTCCTTTTGACAGCAGCTATCTGTTAGTTATATCAGCCTAACTGTGTTTTCCATGTGCATTTTTTTTTCCTTGGGGCTGGCTGAGAATCCCAGAATCTGGGGAGTGCTTGGCGAGCTGTGAATACTAGGAAATTGGAAACTGGAAAGAAAGGTAGCAGACAATTTGAAGTTACAGATGCACACGTGATCCTATGGGTGTCCAGACCTCCTTAGGCACAAGCTTGTGCAGAGCTGGAAATCATAAGCAAGAAAAAAAAATCAGAAAGTAAGCCCCACAATGGCCTTCTTTGCTACTGTTTTTGGGGAAATGAAACCTGGTGTGCTTCCCTTGTAACTGTCCTTCTCTCAAAGAGTATCTTGTATCATTCACTTCAAACAATCCCATGTTCTGACTTAAACCAAAGTATTTATGAGAATATTGTCATCATCTGGAAGAATTAGACTGCATTGGTCATGTACTTATTTGGTGTTGTCGTACAATAGAAAAAAGTTTGGTTTTAGAGACAATGTGTCTCAAGCAGGGAAAGCTTGCTGAAGAAAAGCTGTACTGCAAGTCAGCAGTGAGCACTTACTGTTACCAGGGGAGACCTTACCATTATGGCAATTATAAATCATGTTAAACAAAAGCAGCAGTAATTACGGTTTTATTTGTGGGAATCACGACATACGGTTATGAAGAAAAATTAGAGAGAGAGATGAGGTGGTTCATAATGGATGACATCTAATACATAATATACAGAGATAAAGAATGGTTATTATACCTCACCGTCATCCCAGCCATCACTTACCAAGCCAGAACTAAAGATATAGGTAAACATAGCATCTGACCAGCTGTGCACAGCTGTAAAGAGCTATCAAAACCCAACTGCAGCTTAGCGGTTCTCTCTGAAATCTCTCAGGAAGCAATTGCTGAAGCCTGTATTGACATCTCTTTTGACAACTGCCTAATCTCTTACAAGTTGTTGGTAAATGCTGCTTTACATCATCTTGTCACAAATTGTCAGAGGGATGGGAACAAGGGGAAACAAGCATATTTTTCAAAGTCTAGTTTAGGTGCAGTTTATCCCCAAAGCTTCCTGTGTAGATTTGTTCCTCTCTCCTAGATCACAAAGAAACCAGCAGTGGGGAGACCTCACTGATGTTTCAAATCCAGAGAATTAATGTTGTCTAACTAGATTTAACCCACAGTGTTTGCAATTAATCCCACGCTTGACATTAAGACACCAATGTGAATTTTAATGGTCATTTAGATGCTTATCTTCCTCTTCCATTTTCAATAGAGGTGTTGTAAGTCACCAGATATATGTATATGTCCAGGACCTTGAATGAACTAAAAGGGTATTTGTATAGGGATTTTGGTTGTGGCCTGTTTTCTAGATTACTAAATCCACTCAAGCAAACAAATCAAATTGTCAGTTTCTAACCACTTAAAGTTTTTGCCTATTAAGTGTTTTGTTTTTAATATCTGTGCACAGCCTAACTCTCCCAGGCACACAGTAGCTTCCTACCCTATTATTTCTTCTTTAAATAACACCACCCTCTTCTCCCTAGGTGCCAGACATCTTTTTGTGTCAGCCTGCTTCATTAAGTAACATAACTACATTAGAAGTTTTTCCCAATTGTATATCTTCACATATATTATATCTTCACAGTCCTCAGCTCTTTGCTCTTTGCTGTTTCAGACCTGAAAAGGGGGTTTTGTGTACCTGAAAATATCTGTCCTTTCTGCATTTTGCTGATCTAATATCACTTCTCCTTACAAAATCTTATCTTGCTTACATATATATAGGCACAGTTCAATACTTAAAAAGAAAAAAGAAAAAAAAAAAAAAAAGCTAACCCTATGGTTTATCACATTTGCCAGAATGCCAGAAAGATTTTTTTTTTTCTTTTTTTCCTTTAGCTGTCCTGCCTTGTTAATTTCTAATCCAAATTTACTTCTCCATTGTAGGAATGGATTACAGGGCAGTTACATTCTCTGTACTCTTACATTCCAGTCTGTGCTGATTTTAGCATGCACTAAAACTTCAAATTCCTCCTATTTTTTTCTTTTCAGTGTAAATGTACTCTTACAGTATCCTTAGAAAGACTAGTTATGAAGTGTTAAAACCTCCTGAAAAAAAAATAAAATACACTAACCCATCATACTGGCTTATAATTTAATAACTCCGTGAGACACTGCATGCAATGTGCTAAAAGCTGGTGGTAGGAAGGGTGCCTTTTCTCTATCTGATCCCACCACTGGACAAATGGTAGTGGTACGGCTATTTGAGATTTACCTAGTTGTCAGAGGAGAGCCTCAGCATAAACAAGACACAGATACTGCTATTGTTGTAGGTCCAGAACTTTTGATTCTTTCACATCACCAGAGCTTTGTAACAACAGAGATGCAATGGCAGGACTGTGGATGTATATGTAACCCCAGAGACTACCTGGAGCCAGCAGTTCATCTGCTTCTATTGGCACTCTACATTTTAACACAATAATCAGATTCAGCTCTAATTCAGACATACTGACAGACATGGGAGGGGCTGGAGTCAGAAACAGAAACGTGTCCTTTGCACCCTTGTAGTTAATCCAGTCAGTGTTTGGATTTTTAAGAGCTTTAGAATTAAGTTGTTAATAACCTTTCTGGCCTGAAAATGTCATTTAAAGCCTTGGAAGGAGAACAGAACAACTCCCCAAACCTCAAGCATTATAAGCATTATGAATCTGTTCTTTTAAAGTGCTTTTTCTCATGTGTCTGTCAGTTTGTTTGTTTTTATGGTTTCACAGTAATACACTGCACTGAAAAAGAACAGGATCAGTCAGGTTTTAGTAAGTGAGACCATTACTAAAATCCCTTTATAGGAAGTAAAAGTTTATAAGAAGAAGCTGAACTCATTCAAGTCAAGTAGGAAACTGGTACTGTCCTATAGATTCTCAATGATACAGGTTTCCTTGCTGGAAAAAAAACTCCAAACCAGAGCTGCAGCCCCTGCAGCTGCTTTCTTCAGTCTAAAAACCACACCAGGGTACAGCCTTCTGTATGTCAAGCATTTTGTAAATGTGAAGAGTCATATTCACAGTTACTTTTAGCCAGTAAGCCTATTTGCAGAACTTTATAGAAAATTTCTCATGCGTTTGTCTAAACAAAGCAAAAATATTAAGTAATATTAAGAGCAGGAGAAACCATATTATTTTAAAAATTCTGGCTGATATGTATTTTAGCAGTTAAAAAAAATAAAGAGGAAAGATGAAGGATAAAGAACAGTTCTGTTGAGCTGCCTGAAATGATGTTGACATTTGCTTTTTGTAGTCACAAAAAAAAAAAGCGCTAATTCATAGCAATAGAAAAACTAATTGGAAAATGCTAGAGAAAATTCAATTTTTATGTAGTAATTGGTGTTTCTATATCACACACACACACAAAAATATAATGTCACAAAGTCTCTGTCTTAAGAACATGACAAACACACAGTTTCTCTAAGAGAAATTTTATCAAAACATCTTAGAAGCTTTTTTTTTATCCATTTTTTACCCTTGTTTTTCAGTGCCACCCCACTCTTTAAATATACTTTGGATTGCTTTAAAACATTCTTTAGTGTATTTTGGGCTTTTTGAACCCTTCCCATCCATACAGAATAATGGGCTGTGCTGTAGTAATGAACAAACCCAAAACATTGTTTTCCTTTTCAAAATGAACTAGAACATATTACTAGAACATTTTTATTTTATTTTTTATTTTTTTTAACATTATTCCAACATTTTCTAAACCTTAAAAATTTCATCTTATTTTACATTCAATGGTGAGGACAGACTTAGACTTATTTTTCTCTTATCTAAACCAGTCCTCCCATTTCCTTTTGGTAGGCATCAAGCATTAGGAACAAAACAGTGTACTCAAGAAAAACATAAGACGATAACCTATTGTCCATTTCTGAATGCTGCTCGGCCATTTCTCTTTCTTATACATGGATAATATTTTGACTCATTCAAAATTCTTCCTTTTGGGAAAAGCCATGATATTTTATTATCTGGGTTACAAGTTAATTGGGAGAACAAATTGGAGGACACTAAATCTGGAGCTCTTAACATTTTATGTTATATCTTCAAGTAATTAGGAAAAATAATTCCCTGTGTGAAAGAAAAATGGGAACAAATCTGACTAGAACAGCTCCGATTGAAAACATAAACTGTTGCTATTACTGAGAAATAGCTAGTGGCCTGGGAAATCTCTGCGGCTGTCACAACATTTCACATACCTTTCCTTTTTCCATTTTAATCCACTAGTGATACAGTTACACAGAAAAATTTAACCTCTGTCAGAAAAACTTGTACCCTGTGTCTCATGCGAGGAGCCGACTGCACTTCTGAAAAAGAAACCTGGGTTGTCTAATGAGGCTTTTTTGTCTGAATGAATGCTTTTCAGCAACTGACTAAAACTATGGCCCCATTGACTGTCTTGTGCAAGTCCATCTCCCCTATTGTCTGAAAATACACATTGCCCAGTTGCAAAACAAATTTTATTCTCTGGAAAAGACAAGGGTTTATCCTGACAGCCCTGAGCCTGGTGCTGATGGTCTTGGGATGGTGGGGATATAAGGTAGATTTAGATCAGGTACCTGCTTCCTATTTTGTCTTGTTTGGTTTAAGGTTTTTGGAAGATAATCTTTAAAGTGTGTATTTTAGTACATTTCATAGATGACTGAAAGCTTAAAATGTAATGACCTTTATGTGATCTTGGTCAAAATCCAGCAACCATAATTTTAAGCTCAATAAGATCAGGTAATTAAATAACAGCAAAGCAGAAACTATGCAGCTCCGATTTTTTTTTTCTTATTCCAGCTTCATATATATATTTTTTTTTAATATACTGAAGACCAAGGGAATAATTATATTTACAAATTAGGAAGCATAATTTAAAATATATATGTTTGACATCTGCTATGCTAATCTTCCAAACACCAAGTTTCCAAAGTGTCCTGTGTGAATACATTAAGACATGTATTGGTCTTTCCCAGTTTCCATAACTTGAAAAATTTACCTCCACAATTAGACGCTGGCAGATTGTTTCTACTAATAAAATGCATATTGACTACCTTTGTAGTCAAACACAACAGGAAATTGCACATTTCAGCCTGTCAAATTGGGTAGGTGGTTTGTGGGGTATATAACTGGGGCAAAGGAAACAAAAATAGTACACAGATCACCTCACCTGAAATGCCTTTAAAATGAATCACTGTGTTCTAGCACTAGAATTAACTACATCAAAAACTTGAATGGGAATCCACCCTTAATGAATGGTAATAATACAGTGTGTTATACGACAATGATTATTCAATTACTTGTAAGTGCTGTATTAGTGCCAGATCAAATTCTGGCCTGGCTGTGTTTTTTTGCATAGTGCAGATTTTGTGTGATCAGCATCAAGAACAACCATTGGCTGTAATAAAGAAATGAAAATGCCTTGTATGTATTTAATCTAGTTCTGATTTCAAATATAGAATTCTTCCTTTCTCCTCTTTTCCTGCTTCCAGCCATCTACCATCTTGGTTTAAGCTCAAGTCTGAGCTTTTGAAGGTATATGGAAAAACAAAATATTGATTACAAAACCGTCAAATTGCATCAGTGTTCCTGTGCTAGCAGATGAACAAAAGCAGAGACTGTGCATAAGATTTTACATGAGCAGAAATTAATACTGTATTTAATAAACTGGATAAAATATTAAATCATAGCAGAGAAATCATGATGGAGTTATTGTGAAACTATGTGGAGTCTACTGAGACTATATTCAGCAGAAACAGAGACAAAATATGCCTAGTCGAATATCGTTGTATTAAGATTTTCATAATATATTTAGAAAGCAAAAGTATTTTTCCTGTTGATTCTTTCTCATATGGGGTTTTCATTTCACTAGGGATTAGCACAATGCTTTCCCCTGCACTATTACATGAAGTATTTCAGAATTCAAATTTGTATGTCCAGGAGTTTAAAGACTCTTCTGTAACATTTTTCAGGGTGAGAAGTCCGACTGCCTTAGTATTCTTACTGATGTTGACTGGCAGCTAAAGAGATATCTTCAAAAATAAGAGAATGAAGTACTTGAAAATATCACGTTGCTGTTTGAAAAATAACAGTTTTATTATTGGCAAGGACGGCACTAAATGAAACCGACTGGCTGGTAAAATGGATCATGTAAACCTACTTTTCTTATAAGTATTATGGTGTACTGGCTTACTGGCTGGTAAAGTGGGTCTTAAACCTACTCTTCTTATCATCTTAAGAAATATGCAAACTCCTCTCTCAGCTAAAGCATCTCCCTGCTGAAAATGAAGTATGCCACCTGGGCATGGTCAGACAACTTTCCAGTACCTACTGTTCAAACAAGTTTCATTTACCTGTAAGTAGGATCCAGGGTAAATTAAAGTTACTGAGAAAGTATCACTATATGTGCTTTGAACAAATACTGGTCTTGAGAAAACCTGGAGAGATTAAATTCAGCCCGAAACAGACAGTGAGATGGAAAAGCTTTTGATTAATCTGATGGTCACATGAATTACTTTTGAGTTTATGCTTGGGAGTCTAATTTCCTTCAAAGTGTTTCATTTAATAGCTTCTGATTCACAACTCAGTGACAGCAACATACGTTTATCAACAATTATAATCCAGCTTCTCCAATGCGCTTCTGGTCCTGAAGCTGAAAGCCATCATGCTGGTAGAGAAGAAAGCTGTCTTTGGAGAAATCAGAGTTGGGTTGTAGTTCTTTAGGAAACATAAGGTGCTCACATAATATGGAGTAAGCTCTGGCCTGCACCAATATTGGTTATGTATTTAGGTTTGTGTGGCTATGGTGTACTCAAATACTTATCGTGCAACCAGGGTTAAACAGTCAGGCAACATTAGGGGCAGCATTAATTGGGTCATCTGGTATACAGGTTACAAGTGTGACCCTCTGTCAGATCCACAACTCCCCAAAAGAGTAAAAATGTCAAAAGGGTAAGTTTGCAGAGAGATCCTTTTTATAATCATATGGAGGGGAACAGAAACTGCCTAGGGTCTATAGAAGATCTATATTTGCCTGTCCCGAGATCGGTCTTATGAAGTTTTAGAATCTTTAGATATAACATTACCCAAGAATTATGTCAACAGTACCAACTGTTTATTATTTCTTTATACCAACACAGCAGCTCTGAGAAATGAAAATCTTGACTGTTAAGAAGAATATTAATATCTAGGAGCTTGACATTTCATGTACATTTCTGGACAACTCTAAATATGAAATAACATGCAGTTTTAAAATGGTCCATAAAAATTTTTACTACAGTGATTTTGCTATGTTAATGCTCCTCTCCTTTTTAATATCATAAGTTGTAATATTCATGTAGGTTCTTTCTTCATATTTCATGAATATGCTGTGTATTTGGACAATAAAAGCATTCTACAGACTCAATCACAATAAATACAACACTATATATTAAAAAATAAAAAAAAGATTCCAGACTTGGCAAGTCATAACACAACTGCATTAATTTGGTTAGCCTGATTAACAAGGGTGCACTTTGATGTGCAACAATGATGAAATGAGTCACCAGCGTGGGACTGTGGAATAATCTAGTATCCACTAGGATTTAACAAAACAGTGGTTGTTGAAGCCTCATACAAGGAACTTCCAAAGACTTTGTTGTTATTTTATCTATTTTTTAAATTTTATTTTTAATGAGCATGTTAGTGTATTAGTAAGAAAAGCAGTCTAGCCACAGTACTCTAAAGTGACATACAAAACACATGGATGATGTATAGACAGAAAAGAATCTGCTTTTCTTAGTGGCATGATCCTGAGCTGTTCTTAACAGCTCAGGAAGAAAGGCACTGAGTTCCTTTGATGGAAGCCCATGGCATTTCAGCAACAGCTGGGGGTCAAATCTTAGGTTCTGAATAAAGTCACAGAGCAGCAGCCATCTACCCTGGCCCTCTAGTTTGTGTGTTTTATCTCCTCCAAACTCCTGGGTCTGCTAAGTACTTACTGCATTTTATCCCTGAGGCTATTGTCTGTGGAAGGCATCCGATGGTCAGTCTTCAAAGTCATTGAGAGCTTTCAGGAATTCTAGAATGAAAAGTTCTTAGAAGTTTTTTATGGGTATCCCAGTGGTACACATTATTTGCCTTTATATGACTAGGCAAATCCTCTCAAGTACAGAACCTTATGAAAAGGAGTCAGTGCTAAAAGCACAGCTCATCACAAGTGTCACACCTTTACATATATAGTCCAGTTTTTCATTTCAGACCGCATGACTCCGCCTCCAGCCAGAATAGTTCTAGACCTAATGGAGCCATCTTTGACCAGTCTTTGAAAAACTCTGCAGTTGAATGGTTCTGTGCTTAAATTGAACAGTGTTATTTCAAGATTTGATGCTTAATTGTTCCTAGAAAAAGCGTAGGAAGTTCCTCTGTTCATTCCTTGAGCCTCTATGGTCTCTGATTTACAGCAGCTAAAAATAGAAGACAGAATTATACAGAGTTTTTATTTTTATTTCTAGAAAGAAATAGAACTGAAGAAGAGTGAAGAATGAGCTGGTAGGAATCATTTTTTAGAGTTAAAATTTGATATGCTTTTCCTCGGTGTTTTCTCACAAGCCCATGCTTAGATAAAGCCAAGGATACTCTGAGGTATGTAAAAACAATGATCTCAAATCCCTAAATTTCTTTTTGGTCCTAAGCCATTTTTCATTTTTAGAAATACGTTTGTGGTGAATGTTTCTGAGAGCAGTTTATAGTGTGTGCTATAAACACCCTTATATGCTATGCATCTAGGGTGGCCTTTTAGCACAGAAAAAAAAATGTTGAATAGCACAAGAAGCATTGCTATTCAGGGACATAAACCCAAACCTTCTCTATTTTTCCCTGGTGTCTCACATTCTCACATATCCCCCTTTCTGTTTTGGTCAAATCACTTCAACTTACTATTGTCATCTTCAATAATGTTTGTTTGTTTTAAATGGATCCAAGCAAGTAAGGCTGCAAATATGCACCCATACTCTGGGATGTCCATATATGCCCATACACATAAAAAATGTTTACTGAAATGTGGCTATTTGTCATACAGTAGTTTTACTAGTTTTCTTTTTCATTGTCAGGTTAGCCTTGTGTGCAGTAAGAAATTGTTCATTTTAATTAATTAGTTATTATTATTATTATTATTATTATTTGCTAGGGAAAGCAACAGAGGAGAGAGCAAGTTGTTGATCTTTAGTTCTCTGCTGTTTTGAAAGTGATAAGGCTGTTAAATATCACACAGAGAGTTCTTCCATATTACACCTGTACCATACTATCATCACAACTGAAGTCCATACAGGTGGGATGAATTTTCAGTTGTCAGCATGAATTGCTACTTCACCTCTGGTCTTTATGTTTCAGGGCTGACCAACAGCAAGATACTACTCTTCCTTTCAGCCATTCTGAACAATTGCATTTTAATGCATACTTTTTGTAGCAATGTCAAGAACAAGAAGTGCATTTATCTCTGATGTTCCAAAGACAAGACCAGCTATCTTGCTGCAGAATAAGTATTTGCTGTTGTTGTTTTTGTTTGATTTTGTTTTGTTTGATTTTGTTTTGTTGGGTGTGTGTGGGGGGAATGTGTTGGTTCAGCATAGGGATAAAAGTTACTTTGGTTTAATTTCTTCCATTTAAAAAAAAAAAAAATAATAATTATGACAGAATAACAAGTAGTATGGAGCACTAACAATATCAGTGTGAAGTAAGTACAAAGCAAAAGCTATATAATCAATCTTAGTTGCAGATGATATGAATCCTGAGACCTTAGCAATGGGGAATAATGGGAATATATGTATGGGAAATACATTTTTGTGTACCAAAGGGCACAGAATCAAATCACAAGTGGCCAACACACTATCAGGCTCCATATCTGAATATATTCGTTTTGTTTCTTGATTGTGAAATCTTGCTCTGCTGAAGAAGCAAATGAGAACTTGAAGTCAGGCATCTTCTAAAGCTGGTGGAATACAAGAGCAAGTGGGCCACATGCTTTTAGTAGACTGGAAAATACTTAGCAGAAAAACATCATCTTTACATTTGGAGATGTATTGAAGCATTAAAATAGTCTTGTCTGGGCTTTCTACTTTCCAAGCTAAGTTAGCAAATCAATCTGGACCAATACAAAGTTTGGATAGGCTTCTATTGCTGCTGCCAAATCAGAATATTATAATTATCGTTACTATTTTTTAATTTAGGATGAACTGGAGACCACGGGCCTGAATACCATCTTAGTCTCTACTGACCTCAGAACCAAGGGAATAGTTGAGTCCTTTACTGAGCTTCTCCTTAGGGAAAATAAAATATTGTTTTACACTTTCTAAATACTCTAGTCCTAGAAATGCATATAAATTTTCTTTGACTGTTCTTTGGCTTTTACACCTTTTTTAGCTTTATGACTGTTTTAACACTCTGAATGAGTAGAAGTCTAAAACACAGCAATTAATTCCTACTGCTTCTCTGCAAATTACTTATAGCTGAAGGAAGTGATAAAAGCTCCTCCTTTAGACAGAGAAAGAGGAAGAGCAACAACAGTCTCTTCCCTTCCAATCTCTGGGTAGATTCTACACATTCTAGGAAAAGATATTTTATTATTTGTACAGTATTTTAAATGCAAGAAGTTACCATTAAATTTTAATTGAGTGTAAAAATGGTAAAACAAATCGTTGCAGTTTTTTTTTTTCTTGTTCATTTTGTCTTTTGTCTGGGCAAGAACTTACTAAGTTGTTGTTGTTGTTGTTTTTGGCAGTGGAAATTAAAAGTCAATTTATAAAGCATTCCCACAAATTTGAGTCAGTACCTGTGGAAGATAATGAAAAGACAGACATTGGTTTTGATGGGACCTGGAATAATTCTGTACCTCTTTGGCATTTTACAGCATATTATGTCATCAGATTCCTTTTTTTTTTACATCAGATTCCTTTTTTTTTACAGCATATTGTGTATCAGATTCCTTTTTTGAAAAAGTTTTTGTTGGAATACATACTCATACACCTGTTAGCAAGACTAAAGACTGCATGAAAATGAAAGTCTAGCATTGCAGTAGTCGTCATAGGACTATGTGAGATATGTCAACTGAATTTAATAAATGGAAGAAATAAAGGAAAATGAAACCTCATGCTCGAATAGCTGTTTTATTACAAGGCTTTGGAACAACAAATAGGAAAACAAACAAAGAAACAAACAAAAAACCGCTGACTAACTCTCATGCTTGTAAACCAATGAATATTATTACTCCCTTCTAGTGATGGAAAACTGAAGCACAGAGGAGGTGAATAACGTCAATGGTTATACCATGCATATGAAATTCACAACTCCTATCAATAATCACCTGAACGTCCTCTATAGCCAATAGCCATCTCCAGAGGGCATCAATTTTAGGATGGGATGAGTCAGCCATCCTTCTATGGCTGATACAAGTACCTTCTTACTTCTATTGAGTACTGAGAGGTTTGGCAGCTAGGTTAGAAGAGGTGTATACTTTTGGATAGCAAAAATTAGGTGATGTGAATTATATTGTTAATCTTTAATACAGCTAAGCACAGAATCTGGGAATACTGGCAGCAAAGTGTCTGTGTCTGTATTACCCACTAAACTATTTTTCCTGTCTAAAATACAATATCTATTTTATTTTTTATGAGCTCCATTTACTTTATAGTAATTAATTGGAGATCTCTATCCTGGACACTTCAGAAGGTTAGTTTTTGTGATTAAGTAGTTATAGTATTGAATTAACTTAGCAAAAATATGTGAAGAAGAAAGTCATTCATAATTTATGGATCAGTACTATTCAAAAAAGTTCAGCTGTCTCTCCTAAAAGGAAAAATATTTCACGTTCCTTTCTTATTAAAACAACTTCATGAGTGCTGAAGGAATAGCAACTAAGTATACAAAATAAGTCACTATTTTCACTTCTGTAGAAATAATTAGTAGCAAAGAATCCAAATGTAATACCAATAAAAATGTGAACCCATGTCTCCATTGCAACTCCTAGCTGTATCTAAACAATGCTCTTAAAGGAAAGATATAATTGTATGATTTTTGCAAGATTTCTAGTTCATGCCTTCAAATGTATCATCTATGGCTTCTACTTCATTGGTGACTTATTTAGTTAAATTTCAGCCCATACACAGCTTATGTTCCACTTCTGATTTTGGTACGGTATTTATTAAAACTATAATATGTTTGATGATTTTGGGACTTTTATGGTTAGCTGGTCATGGGGTGGTCATGATAGCAAGTATGACATTAAGTTTATAAGAGAAAAGAAGCTCAAATATCATTTCTTAGCATTTCTTGAAAGCTTATTTATATATTGTGCACTTCATTTTTTGTAAGTAGATATTCTTATTAGAGTCAATCTCCTTTATGTTATCCTTCCAGGGCTTTTAACCAGATACATGTGAAAATATATTATTACTTGAGTTTTCCTGACACATTATAGTCACTGTGTTTACATCTCATTTCTCCCTGTTTTCTTTCTTCTCCACCTTCCCAGTCAAGTGAATAAACAAGCCCTTTAAAATGCAAATATTGATATTTAAAATAATAGAGCCTTTTGTGCAAGAGAAATTTGAAGCCTGAAAGGAAACTGCAATTCACAACTTTGGAATCTTTCTTTGTAGGGACCCGTGGCTGACAATAAAGCTGGGTTTGTATGGAGAAACAGTGATGGGAGCAAAAAGGTGGCAAAGATGTTCCATCTATTGTTTTTTGGACTGATAAAGATAAGTAACACCTAGGTTCAGCTGACTTTGTGTATATTCAGTGTTAGTAAGCACTGTGTTCCTTCTCCAAGTGTCATGCATCTAGCATTTTTATTTAGTAGGTTAAGTGTCTGTCTAATGTAAAATTTGTAAAATACTTGGGATTTGGTTAGAGCAAGAACTCCCTAGACATGCAAAGTGGTTTGTTTTAGAGTGTACACTGATCAGTGTTTTAGTGAGGTCACTTGCCTGAAAATTTTACTTCATTTTTCCCAGCCTCCTTGTCAAAATATATTTTGAGTTGTGTGATAATACCACAAATCAGGAAGAGTTCTGAAGTGAATGTTTTTCTTAAAATGGGACAACCAGAAATAAAAGATGGTGTTTCAATCTCTAAACATAAGTTTTAGTAGAATACAAACCAATGAACTAAAACACAACACAGAAATTCTTGGAAGAAGAAATAAAGTTTTCATGTTTGAGGGGATGAGACAGGCATAACTAGAGGATCTGAGAACCCATGTTTCCCCTTCTGTCTGTGTCCTTGTTATAAGGATCTATTTTTTTCAGCCACACACTTGCTTCACTTGATTTCAGGAGTTTTCCCATTTTGATAATGTTCATGAGGACACTCTGGGTCCTGAAGAAAAGTTCCTTTTCCAGGTGACACCCCAAATTTATATTCCTCCCAGTCTTAGGAGACTCCTAGTCTCAGTGAACCTGCTGCATGTACATCTTCTCTTTCTACTCTGTCCAGAATCCTCACCTGGTCCTTTGGTGGAGCAACCTGAGGATATCCCTGACTCAATGTCTTTCTCTTCTCTGAAACCTCCCAAAGAAAACTCTTAGTAACTGGATGGTATTCTAGGAACAAAAGAGTGAAACAGATAATACTCCTCAACACAGCTAGAAATTTCTTTTCAGGTCAAGTTCCAAAATTCATGTTTTTTTGACAATTATGTTTTAATCTCAGTATGGATATTTAGGATTAATATATAGCAAACCTCAGTAGCAACTGATAATTTTTTGATCAGGAGAAACTACTTTATGTGATCTCCAATGACTTATTTAATGTTAATCTTTTTATGATGTTGGTGCTAGAGTGGCATGAGGGCCATACATTTTCTTTTATTTTATTATGATGGATGTGTTATTAAGGCTTTGTAAATGGTGTAAACTTCCCAGTGACATAAAGAAGAAGGGCTTAGAAAGTTTATTGCCAAAGATCCATATTGTGTCTAGACCAAACATAGTAATAAAAAAACCACAGAGAGTAAAAATTAACCTGAGTGGAGTTCAATTCACAGTAAACACAAATTAAATTGGGACAAATCACTACAGTTTAAAAATATTGAAGGAAAGAGAATAAAATGCAGTCTTCAATTACTTTTTCTGCAGTCTGTAATTCAAATTATTACAGCTGAAGTCCACTTTACAGTAGGAAAATGAACCACAGCTGGTGATGGCTTTGGTGTGCATAAATAAGAAATGCAAAAAGACTGAAATGGTAGTGTAGGCTTAGATTGCCTGCCAGAATCAAGGTAGGAGTTCTTTGCGACACATGTTGTGTAACTCAGCTCTAGACTTGTTTTAAGGCACTAGAAATTGAACACAGAGATAAGCTAAAATGAGAAGCACTGTTACTCTTTTTGTATTATTATATCTTGGTTGTCTGGATAATATTTTTCATTTGTGTGTTGAGGGTTAACACACCACTTTCTCCAAGGTCAGGCTGGCTGGCATAATTCAGGTAATTTTGTTTTGTTTTCCTCTCTAGTGTTGTTGTTTTTTAAAGCTATCTGGATAATTGACTGTCTCTTGTAGTGTAGGAATACAAGAGACAAGATTCTTGTGTTTTCTCTTCATGGCTTGGTTATACCATTTAAACTTTTACTATAATTCTAGATTTTGTTAGAGAAAGGGTGGAAATGCATTCTGGGTTTATGGACAGCAGATATTTGTGGACCTTCAAGACCTTCAATACTTTTTTTTTTTTTTTTTTTTTTTTAATGATGATTTTTGCTTCAATAGTTCCTTCCTGTCTGACTTCCTTACATACTTGTTCAACACATTCTTTAGTGATTGCCAGTTAGCGTATCTTATGTGGATGAAAATCTTCTAACTTTCATCAGGTTTTGGGAGAGGTTGAATTCAAAGGGTTGCAGGCCTTCAGTTGTCTACTGTGTTTTCCAGACATCAGTCTGATGCATACTTCAACAACAAATGGTATGAGACCTGTTCATATAACAGAAACACTCAGTTTTTCCCATTTTTAACACGAGGACTTGTAAGGGCTCTCCTCAAGACTTGATAAATGCACTTCTGTGATCTTTTTTTGAGTCTGTTGCTTTAGTATTTATGTTTTCTTTTAGGCTGCAGAATCACAATATTTGAAATATTATTCGTTTAATAATATTACATAATATCACAAATAAGATTTTTCATTGGAAGAAGGATCACATATATTTAAAAATATTCAAAACATAACTTGTTTTTGTTTCAGTTGGAATTAATAACTTCAGGGGCATGAAAAATCAGACCCTGACCTTAAGTGACTAGAGACATGAATCTTGTTGGTATGTTGCTATAGACGGATACACTTCACTCTTTGCAGTACCCCAGCCAGATCTGAGTAAGCTGGAACATGTACACACTTGCAGAGAGACTGAGGCCTGTCAACAGAAGAGTTGCTTTATCATGCCAAAGTCAGATGGCACCACTTCCTCTGGGCTCCCTGATGTAACTCAGTACCAGAGCTAGGCTGGCTGATGGTGGCACTAGGATCCAGCCTGTAGTGCATACACATGCTTTGATTATTCAGTGGAATGTGCATTTGTCAGGAAGCTTTCCAAGTACACCCAACAACTGTTTCCAACTCAACCTCCTTTTCAAGGAACATTTTTGTTCTCATGTTTTACTGCATGTATTAGCAGACCATTACTTTTTTTTTTTTTTTTTTTTTTTTTTTTTTTTAATGTGGCTAGGCAAAACTCCCTCATTTACTGTTTTTGATTATGAAATAAAACTGCCTTTGAACCTCCATCTGGTCTAATCACTGAATTATGCAATCAACTGATACAACTGATACTCCTGTATTAGCACATGCATTTGATGGGACAGAGTAAAGACAGGTAAAGCTACCATGATTAAGAAGATTATGTGCTTAAGCAAAATGCACTTGGTATGAGTAGAGTCCCTGCTATATTCACAACAGGTAGCAATGAGCTTCATCCTTTAGAAAAAGTAAAAAAAAAAAAGCCAAGTCCTTCAAGCATGGAGAAAGACAAAGGTGTCTTTTGCATATGGCTTTCTTGACTTTGACTACCTTCCTACAGCTAATTCAGTGCAAAGGACAGAGGAAATGACCTTACTTCTCCTCAGAAAATAATAGTTATGAGATACTTGTACTTACATAGAGCAATTCCAAGTATCTGGTAAGAACACTTCTATTTGAAGCTCAGCAATAGATTTTTGGGAAGCACAGGGATGCAAAGAAAAGCAGTTTGGGAGGCATCGTCATCATTTTAGAATTTAGACAGACCTCCCTCCCATCCCATTTAACTGGATGTGAGTCAGGGTGATCATCTGAGTATTTAGGCAGAACTGCCTGTGCTCACCAAATAATTTGGATATGTGTCAGTCAGAGTGATACTGAAATCATCCATCAAAAGAGTGCAGCATGCATGCAGTCCTCACTATGCCAGCTTGAACCTGCCAGTCATGATTTCTCACCTCCTTATGAAAGTGCTGGGACTTTCACTGACTTTGATTTTTCTGAGCCAAATTGTCATCTGGTAGAAATCAGAATAGCTTCATTAAAGTCACTGGCACAATACCAAGTTACTTCAGCTTAAAATCTTCCCATAGCCCAGAGAGTTTAAAGGCTGGGTCTGTAACTGTCTTTCACACACAATGCTGAGAAGAACTGGAAGAAAAATCTGCTGAATGTTCTCTCCTTTTAAACCACAACTGGGTCCAGCCACTAGCTATTCCCTGTAGATGAAGGCTGGAAATATCAAAAGGCAATTGAAATGGATGAACTGCTTTCAGGCTTAGACTGCATTTAGTTAGATTTTGGTGGTGCTGCTGGCAAGTTATTTGAGATGTTCCTACTTTGTGGTTATTTTAACGACCTCAGGCTGCTAAAATATATAAACATTCTCGTATAGCTCACAGTTCCCTCTCTTTTACCGTCTTCCCCGCATACTTCCTCAGTGAGCATGTATTAGACACCAAATAAAGATTCTCAGCTGCTTTTCATATATATTTGTATATATGAACTATATATTTAATACATACACATTTACTTATATATTTGATTTTATATTTGACAGACTTATTATATATTTAATTTTCAGTAACTGTCAGTGTGCAGACAGCATGAACACATATCTTCTTACTAAGATTATAAGTTGGAAAGAGAGACTTTGCCTGTATTGGGCAAGTGTCATGAGATCCCTTGGAAATGAGCTCTTAGAGACAGCTATTTTTACATTACATTTCACAACATGAGATAGTTTTAATCTCTAAATCTCAAATATCCAAATAACCCCGGACTGCTTGTTTTAGATTAAAGCAGTAATTATCTTTTTTCCATGCAGCAGTGATATTCTATCCTTCATCACAGTGTGCATCACAGTCATAAAGCGGACACAATAAATAGTTAAGGAAATTTGTAAAAAGAAGCTGGCATTACTAAGTAAACACATTTAGTGAAGTGAGATTAGTGTTGACATGAAAGCACTCATCAACTGCAAGAGTAGGTATAGAGAACCAGATTTCTCCTGTGATCTTGTCTGCCAACGACCCTTGATTCCAGCTGGAGACATGGTGTGCAGAACTCAGCAAGTGCTCGGTAGTCAAACTGCTGGCACCACATAGTCAAAAGTACCATCTGAAACCTGACAAGTGAGAACAGAAGGAGTTCCATGCCTGTATGAATTATACTGAAGCTCCTTGAGATATCACCTGAAAGGTGTGGAAACAACTACCATTACTCACATACAGGCAAATACAATTTTGCCTTCTTGTGCTGGAGCTGTGTCTGACGTTATGTCCCCTCTGCTAGGGATGTTCTAAACCACTAGTCATGGCTGGGAATGGAGTACAGGCCAAACACGCCCTATTTTGACATAATGAACTTAGTTAAAAAAGATAATTTTCAGATTCCAGGAAAGAATAAGAAAAGCCAAGGAGTTTGAGGAGTTTCTGATAAACTGTTTCAGTTGAGAGTCATAACAATATAAATAAATGAAATAAAAATATAAACACAAGTATTTTAACAGAAGAGTGATCCTTTTGGTGAAACCACTGTTCAGCTGGGTATCTAATCTAGTATCAGGTGTCCCCCTGCCTGCCTTCTGGTACAAGAGGAAAGGAGGGAACTTTGTTCATATTCTGGGAGTGAAAACAAATACCACTGAAATGCAGCAGAATGTAGACATTAAACTTAGCTAATATTCACGTACATGAAAAGTAGCTTTATAAGAAGTTGTTCACCGTGGATTCTGAAGAATGAACAACTATGTGAACCTACACAATGAAAAAGAAGCAGAATTCAACCAATTAATTATTAAGCTTTGATACGTGCATCACTGTATTTTCACTATAGCCTAATTTTTCACTTGAGCTGCAGACGTCTTAGAAGTCCTTTGGGGATCCACTGGTAAGAGTATGGAGTATCCAGAACTGGTGTGAGTCCATAGGTTTCCCCTGAGGCTAGGTTGTCTGGGATTCACTGTCTGCTGATGTACAGATCTGTCTAAGCCAATAACAAAAGCAATATGATGTTAGGCTAAAATTAAATTATCAGGTACTATCTTCCTCTTTAAAGTTCCTTCTGTCCTCAGGACTCTGTGTTTTCTGTAGGAGGCTTTGTCAGCTATAAATGAACAAACACATCTCCTGTTCTTTTTTTTTTTTTTTTTTTTTTTTTTTCATGTGACAGAACTCAGTGTGAGACTGTTAGCTGACCTACACCTTATTTCCCATTGTCTAAAATCATTCCCTCTGCTCTGTCCTTAATAGATTTTAAATCTTAGGTTCTCATCCAGGAGTAAACAACTTGAAATTATACCAGACTTATAGTGGGGCAAAAACATGCTGTCAGCAGCAGGTGGATGGCCTTTCACTGCAGGGCATGACTCCATAAATCACCTTGTATTACAGCAAGATAAGAGCGTGCATTTGAGTGGTAAGAATAACAAGCTTCTGTGTACAGTAAATACAAAGAAATTTCAGGTAGCTTTCCTTGTATACCTTGTGCTGTGGTTTTATAACATGGGAAGAAACAGCAGTTGAAAAAATTTTATCTACCAAGCCTCTTTATTGTAACATTTTGGTAGTCTTGATTCTTGTATGAAAAAATAGTATTTTTCTGTGTTTCAAAACAAATTTAATACAACTGTAGTAGATAATTACATTCCAAAATTGTAGGCTAAATTTGTCCTAAAAGAAATGAACGAAAAAAAAAAAAAGAATGAAAAAATGAAAAATGAAAAATAGCAGTTTAAACAATAGGAGCAATTTGGGCCAAGAGGACATTATAACTACCTTGGCTGGTCATATACGAAGAAGGAGAAATTAATGTCCTTGTTCTTCTCAAAAATGCTATGTATATTTAGTTGAACAAAAGTTCTCTGAGCTGCTAAAACCTATTTGAATAACATTTTCTTGGATCACAGCCTATGAAGATGCTTCTATGCTGGGGTGAAGGGCCCTCCTTTGAAACAGGCAATGTCATTATGATCTGTCCTTTTTCCTTTTTCTTTTTTTCTTTCTTCCTTTTTTTTTTTTTTTAATAGATTTTTTTTTTTTTTCATAAATTAACTGTTAATTTATGAGATTTCAGATTCAGGAAGTAATTTCCATAAACTAGTTGACAATTACTCTGCTACCAACTTATCTTTATAGACTTTTGTAGATCAGTTCCTTGCCAGGCAATTGTTACACAGGAATTAGTCTTTTAATGCTCCGCAAGAAGATTTTCCAGTATAGCTTTAGCTAATGAACATCTCTAGTAAATGCTAGATACCATTTCTTGGTATCCTTATGGCTCGTGCATACTGTTTTGCCTCCCATCCCATGCCTTTTGACTGTTGACTGCCTTGACTTTTTCTTTACTGCCTGACTTTTGCTTCTAGTCTGTGATTCTTGCTTCTTATCTGTTTTTATTTATTTTTCCTGAGCTTGGCCTTGTCTTCTCTCACAAAGCCCTTCCCTTTACCACACTGAGAAAAATTTGGATTGCTTTTCTGGCTAATAGCCAAACCAGGCAAGACAGTGTCCCCTGTAGATTAATAACATTCCTTACACTCCAGTTGGACAAAAAGAATGTAAAATGGTCTTATATCTTGCCTACAAAGAAGTGAGATGTAGGGAGCTGGGAATGATATGGATTTCTTGCATGTTATGTATGGGTGCAGGAGGGAAACTAACTAGATGCCTGGTCTGCACAGTAGTTCCAAGTCCAGTCAAGTTCTTCCAAGACATACATTTTCAGTGTAATGAGGGAGACTATTTACAGAAGAGATTATGTCTAAATTGTTCTTTGCACACATGGCTCTGCTCTGACCACCTGTCCTTCAGTGTCTTCCCTCAGCATGCTTAAAGCATTTTAACAAACAGCAAGAACATCACACTTGTTTGCGAGGCTACATCCAGACACAGTATTAATGGAGCTGTGAAATGAAGGGTGAGAAAAAATAAAGCATACTTTCCTTCTCCTGAATCTTGTATTTCCTTGTATTTAGGAGATATAAACTGTCGAAGGATGTGCTTTCTACTATTCAATAGTATACCAACCTCTCCCCAACCCAACAAAGCCAAACCTTACAAGCCAACTGTAAAAAATAGCAACTACAGGCATTAGTCCATTCTGGATTTTTTTTATTTTTTTTTTATTAAACTAGATTTTACTAATAAGAAATAATATATTTCACATATATTTTTCACTCTTATCTCCAACTAATTCTTCCCTAAAGCCTCTGCCTTATGCAGATGAATGCTAAGGTTGCACATGCAGTACAAGAAAGTGCAAGAAAGCTTTAGTCCAAGTGTGTTATCACATCATACTGAGCTTCAGTAAAGACACTTACGCTTAGATCTGAATGGAGGCATACAGATATTTTTCAGTCCTACAACTGAGGTAAAGACATTAACAACATAGGATGTAATTGGCTGTTAATACAAGCAAAGCCCAGAAAACTTTGTACTTTTGGAAGTTTTCCCTCAACAGCCTTGGGACAAGTTATTGTCAGCTTTGCAGACAATATGATTTTCAAAATAATTTTCCCTGAAGAGTTCATATTCTTTGGAAAAACAGATTCAAGAGCTACTTTAAAGTTAGTATGATTATTTATGTGCTACACACCTGCAAAGAAATACCAAAGAGACCTACAGGTACACCTGGTGTTCACCTCAAGGCTCTAATTTGATATGATTTCCCCAAGGCAGCTTGATTCTCTTGAGAATTAATTACAGCCTGTTGATCACAGACTCTGACTCCCAGTCAGCGTGTGACAGCTTGCAGTGACCTACCTTCTTGTTCCCTCTCCAACAACCAGCTCTTTTCAACATATTTGCATCTTTTGGTCACCTAGCTTTGTCATCAGGATAGGCAAAGCATGTTCATGTTTTCCAGCTTTTCATGTGGCTATTTTTGTCTTTCTGTGTTTGTTCTTGTCATGAAAACACTTGAAAGATCCTGGTGTTGTTTTAAATCAGAAGGAAAACGTATATAATCACTCCTTTTTTATCTATGGAAGACTTCAAGAACCTGTGGATGGCCTAGGAGTGACTGTCATTCAAAGGTGCTGTGTAAAGGACCTGATGTGAGTTATTAATATCATTTCTTTGGAATTCTATGAGGTCCAAGAGTATTGTGGACCAAGTCTTCACTGTACTAAGGACAGACATATAGAGTTCCCTGATACCAGTTTTACACAAAAACAATCCTACTAATTTAAATAAATTATAACAATTTAATATAAGGCTCATAGTTTATGAAAATCTTTACCACACATTAGGATGAATGGCCTAATAAATTCCAATTTATCAACATTTCTTGCTTATTTGGACCTGTAATCAATCAGTAGATAGAATAGAATTTTCCATAGTCTGTTTCTTTTACAACATTACAGCCATTTCTATTAAAATAGGAATGTATCTAAAGTACACAACTCAAATTTTATCTGTATGCCTTTATACCACATATGGTGTACTGACTTATTTCCAAGATTATACTTATATTCCTGCAAATGATAATGCTAGACAAAAACTTGCATCACTGTCTTAAAAGCTCTAGCTTAGTTTTATTTTATTTTGAATTTCTAATTAATAATTATTTTATTTTGAATTCATTTCTAATTAATTCTAATTATTTTGAATTAATTTCTAATTAATTTAATTTCTAATAAATTAATTAATTTATTTTGAATTAATTTCTAATACACTTCTGAGTGTATTAGAAAAAACACAATAACCTTCACATGCTTTATGATTGTAAAATAACTGGATTTATGTTGTAGGATGCCCTGTTTTACTTTGGAAATAGCTTTAGCAACTTCTGGAAAGAAATTATCATATATCACTTGAATTGAAATATTTCCGGATGCTGAACACAAGAACTGAGATATACTTCACTGATATTTAAAAAAGAAAAAAAAGCTTTTAGTGATTAGAAGCCAAGTAACGTCTACTTTGTTCTTAGATGCATTGATGACAAATATCACAGACTGAATAAAGCACATAATCTATAACACAAGAAATCGCTGGTACTTCTGATAGTGTATTATAATCTTATCTATGTTAAGGGCCCAACTGAGAAAGACAGGAACTTATGTGCTATATTAATAGGTGCCTGCTATCTCAGCTTACGTAATGAGACTTTTAAATAAATACAGAAATCTATAAAATAATAATAAAATAAAAAAGAACAAAAAAAGCATCAGCAAAAATAGGAAAACAAAACAAACAAAACAAAACAAAGAAAACTCTAGAAAGGGTTCTGAAGAGTCACCTACTTCATTCCTTATACCAGGCATCGTCAAACTGCACCTCCACAGCCTGACTGGAACAGCTGGTCAGGCTTGGAGGACTAGTAAAGAACTTTAGCATTTTTCCTTTTGGGCAGCACTTTGTTACAGGGAAAAGGACAGAATCTGCGAAAGCTAAGAGGTGGAAAATATGGACTCCCACATATAAGATAAACCTTGGGACACATGTACAGAGAAATAATCTTTTTCCCTTCCCTTCCCTTCCCTTCCCTTCCCTTCCCTTCCCTTCCCTTCCCTTC